>NC_057812.1:103930803-104191496 GCF_018294505.1 Triticum aestivum
TTCTGGGCTGGAAAAGGAGCAAATATTAGAGACCTATTCTGCACAGCTCCAAAAGTCCTCAAACTTCATGGAAGACGTTTTCAGAATATATAAAAAATACTGAGCGCAAGTAGTTCATCGGGGGGGGCACACCCTGCCCACGAGGGTGGGGGGCGCGCCCTACCCCCCGGGCACGCCCCCTACCTCGTGGGCCCCTGCTTGCCCTACGGTAGCCATATTCTGGTATATGAAGTCTTTCAATGAAAAAAAATCATAAGCCATCTCCTCGGACAAAACTCCGCCGCCACGAGGCGGAACCTTGGCGGAACCAATCTAGGGCTCTGGCGGAGCTGTTCTGCTAGGGAAACTTCCCTCCGGGAGGGGGAAATCATCGCCATCGTCATCACCAACGCTCCTCTCAACAGGAGAGGGCAATCTCCATCAACATTGCCCTCTCCATCAACATGTTCATCAGCACCATCTCCTCTCAAAACCCTAGTTCATCTCTTGTATCCAATTCTTGTCTCCAAGTCCGGGATTGGTACTAGTAGGTTGCTAGTAGTGTTAATTACTCCTTGTATTTGATGCTAGTTGATTTATTTGGTGGAAGATCATATGTTCAGATCCTATATGCATATTAATAGCCCTCTGATTATGAACATGAATATGCTTTGTGAGTAGTTACGTTTGTTCCTAAGGACATGGGAGAAGTCTTGCTATTAGTAGTCATGTGAATTTGGTATTCGTTCGATATTTTGATGAGATGTATGTTGTCTCTCCTCTAGTGGTGTTATGTGAACGTCGACTACATGACACTTCACCATTATTTGGGCCTAGAGGAAGGCATTGAGAAGTAATAAGTAGATGATGCGTTGCTAGAGTGACAGAAGCTTAAACCCTAGTTTATGCGTTGCTTCGTAAGGGGCTGATTTGGATCCATATGTTTCATGCTATGGTTAGGTTTACCTTAATACTTTTGTTGTAATTGTGGATACTTGCAATAGAGGTTAATCATAAGTGGGATGCTTGTCCAAGTAAGGATAGTACCCAAGCACCAGTCCACCCACATACCAAATTATCAAAGTACCGAACGTGAATCATATGAACGTGATGAAAACTAGCTTGACGATATTCCCATGTGTCCTCGGGAGCGCTTTTCTCTATATAAGAGTTTGTCCAGGCTTGTCCTTTGCTACAAAAAGGATTGGGCCACCTTGCTGCACTTTATTTACTTTTGTTACTTGTTGCTCGTTACAAATTATTCTATCACAAAACTATCTGTTACCACTTGTTTCAGTACTTGCAGAGAATACCTTGCTGGAAACCTCTTATCATTTCCTTCTGCTCCTTATTGGGTTCGACACTTTTACTTATCGAAAGGACTATGATAGATTCCCTATACTTGTGGGTCATCAACATTCTTTGGGGGCAGCTTCATATCATGCACACATGCACACACTTAGCATAATATCGAGACGAGAGGCACATAGATATAACAATGAACCAATCATAGAGCGGTAAACTTTTTGATCAACCGGTTAACCATCCTTAGTCAAGTCAAGATGTCCACTAGTAGGCATGGGAGTTTTCATACCTTTGCTTTCTTGCATGTTGAACTTCTTGAATAAGTCCTTGGTGTACTTAGTTTGAGAGGCAAATGTGCCTTCCTTAGTTTGCTTGATTTGCAAACCAAGAAAGAACTTGAGTTCACTCATCATAGACATCTCAAACTTCTCCGACATTAGCTTTCCAAACTTCTCACTAAAATGAGGGTTAGTTGAGACAAATATGATATCATCAACATAAATTTGGCATACAAATAACTCACCATTAACCCTTTTAGTAAAAAGAGTAGAATCTATTTTTTCCAATTTCAAAGCCTTTTTCAATAAGGAGCTTGGTCAAGCATTTATACCACGCTCTAGGAGCTTGTTTAAGACCATAAAGGGCTTTGTGAAGTTTGTAAACATGATCGGGTTTCTTAGGATTGACAAAGCCGGGAGGATGTTTAACATAAACTTCCTCCTCAATTTCACCGTTTAGAAAAGCACTTTTAATGTCCATTTGGTATAAAGTGATATCATGGTGATTAGCATAGGCAAGTAAGATGCGGATGGACTTAAGTCTAGCAACGGGGGGCGTATGTCTCACCATAGTCCATACCTTCGACTTGAGTGTAGCCTTGGGCGACTAGACGAGCTTTGTTGCGGACGACTTGTTCGTCTTCATCTTGCTTGTTGCAAAACACCCATTTGGTACCGATGATGTTGTGGTTGTTGTCAGGCTTCTCGACCAATGTCCACACTTGATTTCTCTCAAAGTTGTGTAGCTCTTCATGCATGGCATTTATCCAATCCGGATCTTCTAATGATTCTTCAACCTTCATAGGTTCAATGCTAGAGATGAATGAATAATGTTCACAAAAGTTAGCCAAACGAGTTTTAGAGTGAGGGATTCTCCCGGTTTGGATATCATTGTAGATTTGCTCGATGGGATGGTCTTTGGCGACTCTTCCTCGAACTCATGGAAGCTTTTGCTTGGGTCGGGGAGGAACATATTCTTCATATTGTTGTTCTTCTTCTTGGCCTTCTTCATTGTTGACGTTGTCGTTCTCTTGTCATGGTGGAGAAGGAGGTTGATGAGGTTCATCTTGGCGTACGTCCTCGTTTTCTTCGTCTTGGTGTGTCCCACTCGTGGATGCTTCCGTATCAACTCTTGGTTCACCTTGTCGTGAGGTGGAAGGTTCCACTTGGACGGACGAGGTACTCTCCTTCACTTCAGTTGGACGAATCTTGCCAATAGACAAGTCTTGGATTGCTTCCGAAGGGTCTTTGTCTCCTACATCAATTGGCAATTGCTCTACTTGCGAGCCGTTAGATTCATCAAACTTCACATCTACCGTCTCTTCAACCTTTCGGGTGAAATTGTTGTAGACACGGTAAGTGTGAGAGGTTGAGCCATAACCAAGTAGGAAACCTTCATGAGATTTAGGAGCAAATTTAGAATGACGATGCTTATCAAGAATGTAGCACTTTGAGCCGAATACTCGAAAGTATCCTGCTATGTCTTGAGCTTGCGTTGGTTTTCCCTGAAGAGGAAGGGATGATGCAGCAGAGTAGCGTAAGTATTTCCCTCAGTTTTTGAGAACCAAGGTATCAATCCAGTAGGAGGCCACGCTCAAGTCCCTCGTACCTGCACAAAGCGATAGCTACTCGCAACCAACGTGATTAGGGGTTGTCAAGCCCTTCACGGTCACTTACGAGAGTGAGATCTGATAGATAGAATATTTTTGGTATTTTCGATATAAATATGCAAGGTAAAAAGTAAAGGCAAAGTAAATAGCAAAACAATATTAAAGTGATGGAGATTGATATTATGAGAATAGACCCAGGGGACATAGGTTTCACTAGTGGCTTCTCTCAAGAGCATAATTATTATATGGTGGGCGAACAAATTACTGTTGAGCAATTGATAGAATTGTGCATAATTATGAGAATATCTAGGCATGATCATGTATATAGGCATCACGTCCATGACAAGTAGATCGAAACGATTCTGCATCTACTACTATTACTCCACTCATCGACCGCTATCCAGCATGCATCTAGAGTATTAAGTTAAAAACAGAGTAACGCCTTAAGCAAGATGACATGATGTAGAGAGATAAATTCATGCAATATGAAATAAACCCCATCTTGTTATCCTCGATGGCAACGATACAATACGTGCCTTGCTACCCCTTCTATCACTGGGTAAGGACACCGCAAGATCGAACCCAAAGCTAAGCACTTCTCCCATGGCAAGAACTACCAATCTAGTTGGCCAAACCAAACAGATAATTCAAAGAGACTTGCAAAGATAACCAATCATGCATAAAAGAATTCAGATAAGATTCAAATACTATTCATAGATAGACTTGATCATAAACCCACAATTCATCGGTCTCAACGAACACACCGCAAAAATAAGATTACATCGAATAGATCTCCACGAGAGAGGGGGAGAACTTTGTATTGAGATTCAAAGAGAGAGAAGAAGCCATCTAGTTACTATGGACCCGAAGGTCTGAGGTAAACTACTCACACTTCATCGGAGAGGCTATGATGATGTAGAAGCCCTCCGTGATGGCGTCCCTCTTCCGGCGGAGCTCCAGAACAGGCCCCAAGATGGGATCTCATGGATACAAAAGTTGCGGCGGTGGAATTAGGTTTTTGGCTCCTGTTCTAATCGTTTGGGGGTACGTGTGTATATATAGGAGGAAGAAGTACGCTGGAGGAGCAACGAGGGGCCCACGAGGCAGGGGGCGCCCTAGGGGGGCACGCCCCCACCCTCGTGACCGCCTCTTTTGTTCCTTGGAGCAGGGTCCAAGTCTCCTGGATCACGTTCGGTGAGAAAATCACATTCCCGAAGATTTTATTCCGTTTGGACTCCGTTTGATATTCTGTTTCTTTGAAACACTGAAATAGGCAAAAAACAACAATTCTGGGCTGGGCCTCCGGTTAATAGGTTAGTGCCAAAAACAATATAAAAGTGGAAAATAAAGCCCAATATAGTCCAAAACAGTAGATAATATAGCATGGAGCAATCAAAAATTATAGATACGTTGGAGACGTATCAGGCATCCCCAAGCTTAATTCCTGCTTGTCCTCGAGTAGGTAAATGATAAAAAGAGAATTTTTGATGCGGAGTGCTACTTGGCATAATTTCAATGCAAATCTTCTTAATTGTGATATGAATATTCAGATTCAAAAGATTCAAGACAAAAGTTTATATTAACATAAAAACAATAATACTTCAAGCATACTAACAAAGCAATTATGTCTTCTCAAAATAGCATGGCCAAAGAAAGTTATCCCTACAAAATCATATAGTCTGGCTACGCTCTATCTTCACCACACAAAGTATTTAAATCATGCACAAACCCGATGACAAGCCAAGCAATTGTTTCATACTCTAACTTTTTCAATCTTCACGCAATACATAAGCGTGAGCCATGGATATAGCACTATAGGTGGAATAGAATGGTGGTTGTGGAGAAGACAAAAAGGAGAAGATAGTCTCACATCAACTAGGCGTATCAACGGGCTATGGAGATGCCCATCAATAGATATCAATGTGAGTGAGTAGGGATTGCCATGCAACGGATGCACTAGAGCTATAAGTATATGAAAGCTTAAAAAGAAACTAAGTGGGTGTGCATCCAACTTGCTTGCTCATGAAGACCTAGGGCAATTTGAGGAAGCCCATCATTGGAATATACAAGCCAAGTTCTATAATGAAAGATTCCCACTAGTATATGAAAGTGATAACATGAGAGACTCTCTACTATGAAGATCATGGTGCTACTTTGAAGCACAAGTGTGGTAAAAGGGTAGTAACATTGTCCCTTCTCTCTTCTTCTCTCATTTTTTATATATATTTTATTTTTATTTTTATATGGCCTTTCTCTTTTTTATGGCCTTTCTCCTTTTTTATTTGGGCTTCTTTGGCCTCTCTTTTTTTCGTTCGGAGTCTCATCCCGACTTGTGGGGGAATCATAGTCTCCATCATTCTTTCCTCACTGGGACAATGCTCTAATGATGATGATCATCACACTTTTATTTTTCTTACAACTCAACAATCACAACTCGATACTTAGAACAAAATCTGACTCTATATGAATGCATCCGGCGGTGTACCGGGATATGCAATATGACAATGATGGAGTGTGTCATGATGAACTAGATGGTGGAAAGTTGCATGGCAATATATCTCGGAATGGCTATGGAAATGCCATAATAGGTAGGTATGGTGGCTGTTTTGAGGAAGGCATATGGTAGGTGTATGATACCGGCGAAAAGTGTGCGGTATTAGAGAGGCTAGCAAAGGTGGAAGGGTGAGAGTGTGTATGATCCATGGACTCAACATTAGTCACAAAGAACTCATATACTTATTGCAAAAATCTAGAAGTTATCAAAGCAAAGTATTACGCGCATGCTCCTAGGGGATAGATTGGTAGGAAAAGACCATCGCTCATCCCCGACCGCCACTCATAAGGAAGACAATCAATAAATAAATCATGCTCCGACTTCATCACATAATGGTTCACCATACGTGCATGCTACGGGAATCACAAACTTTAACACAAGTATTCTTTAAATTCACAACTACTCAACTAGCATGACTTTAATATTATCACCTCCATATCTCAAAACAATTATCATGCCTCAATCTTTTCTTAGTATTCAACACACTCAAAAGAAAGTTTCACAAATCTTGAATACCAAGTATATTATTATTAGGCAAATTACCATGCTATTTAAGAGACTCTCAAATTAATTTAAGTGAAGCATGAGAGATCAATAGTTTCTTTAAAACATATCCACCACCGTGCTCTAAAAGATCTAAGTGAAGCACACAGAGCAAAATTATCTAGCTCAAAGGATATAAGTGAAGCACATAGAGCAAAATTATCTAGCTCAAAAGATATAAGTGAAGCACATAGAGAAAAAGTATCTAGCTCGAAGGATATAAGTGAAGCACATAGAGCAAAATTATCTAGCTCAAAAGATATAAGTGAAGCACATAGAGCAAAATTATCTAGCTCAAAAGATATAAGTGAAGCACATAGAGCAAAATTATCTAGCTCAAAAGATATAAGTGAAGCACATAGAGTAAACTATCAAATTTTAATTCATGTATGGCTCTCTCAAAAGGTGTGTACAACAAGGATGATTGTGGTATACTACCAAACAAAGACACAAATAATACAAGACGCTCCAAGCAAAACACATATCATGTTGGTGAATAAAAATATAGCTCCAAGTAAATTACCGATGGAAGTGGACGAAAAGAGGGGATGCCTTCCGGGGCATCCCCAATCTTTAACTTTTTAGTTTCCTTGGATTATCTTGGGGGTTCCATGGGCATCCCCAAGCTTAGGCTCTTGCCACTCCTTGTTCCATGATCCATCAAAAGAATTCACCCAAAACTTGAAAACTTCACAACACACAACTCAAAATAGAAAACTCGTGAGCTCCGTTAGCGAAAGAAAACAAAAGACCACTTCAAGGTACTGTAATGAACTCATTATTTATTTATATTGGTGTTAAACCTACTGTATTCCAACTTCTCTATGGATTATAAACTATTTTACTAGCCATAGATGCATCAAAATAAGCAAATAACACACGAAAAACAGAATCTGTCAAAAACAGAACAGTCTGTAGTAATATGTAGCTAGCGCAAGATCTGGAACCCCAAAAATTCTAAAATAAATTTCTGGACGTGAGGAATTTATCTATTAATCACTTTCAAAAAGAATTAACTAAATAGCACTCTTCCAATAAAAATGACAGCAGTTCTCGTGAGCGCTAAAGTTTCTGTTTTTTACAGCAAGTTCAACAAGACTTTCCCCAAGTCTTCCTAACGGTTCTACTTGGCACAAACACTAATTAAACACAAAAAACACAACCTAAATAGAGGCTAAATAATTTATTTATTACTAAAAAGGAGCAAATAGTAAGGAATAAAAATAAAATTGGGTTGCCTCCCAACAAGCGCTATCGTTTAACGCCCCTAGCTAGGCATAACAAGCAAGAATAGATCTAGGTATTGCCATCTTTGGTAGGCAATCCATAAGTGGCTCTCATGATAGTTTCATATGTTAATTTTATTTTCTTTCTTGGAAAGTGTTCCATGCCCTTTTTTAATGGAAATTGAAATCTAATATTCCCTTCCTTCATATCAATAATCGCACCAACCGTTGTAAGGAAATGTCTACCAAGAATAATAGGGCAAGAAGGATTGCAATCTATATCGAGAACAATGAAATCTACGGGCACATAATTCCTATTTGCAACAATAAGAACATCATTAATTCTTCCCATAGGTTTCTTAATAGTGGAATCCGCAAGATGCAAGTTTAGAGAGCAACCATCAAAATTACGGAAATCTAGTAAATCACACAAAGTCTTGGGAATAGTAGAGACACTAGCACCCAAATCACACAAAGCAAAAAACTCATGATCTTTAATTTTAATCTTAATAGTTGGTTCCCACTCATCATAGAGTTTTCTAGGGATAGAAACTTTCAACTCAAGTTTTTCTTCATAAGATTGCATCAAGGCATCAACAATATGTTCGGTAAAGGCTTTATTTCGACTATAAGCATGTGGAGAATTTAGCACGAATTGCAACAAGGAAATACAATCAATAAAAGATCAATTTTAATAATTAAATTCCTTGAAATCCAATATAGTGGGTTTAGCAACATCTAGATTTTTATTTCTTTCCATCCCACTTTCATCAATTTCATCATTAAGTCTAAACACTCCAAATTTTTAGAACGCCTTCTAGGTAAAGGAAGATCATATTCAGTTTCATCAAGATTCATATTGCAAAACAAAGATTTAATTGGAGACACATCAATAACTTTTAGATCTTCATCATTACTTTCATAGGAATTGGAAGAACACGCTTTAATAAAAGCATCTTTGGAAGCACGCATCCTAGCGGTTCTTTCTTTACACTCATGAATTGAAATTCTCATGGCTTTTAGAGACTCATTAATATCATGCTTAGCTGGAATAGATCTAAGTTTCAAAGCATCAACATCAAGAGCAATTCTATCAACGTTCCTAGCCAAATCATCAATCTTAAGCAATTTTTTTTCAATCATAGCATTAAAATTCTTTTGCGAAGAAATAAATTCTTTAATATTAGATTCAAAATCAGAGGGTATCTTATTATAATTTCCATAAGAGTTGTTGTAGGAATTCCCATAATTATTAGAAGGATTACTACGATATGGCCTAGGATTAAAATTCCCTCTATAAGCATTGTTACCAAAATTATCCCTACCAACAAAATTCACATCCATAGATTCATTGTTATTCTCAATCAAAGTAGACAAAGGCATATCATTAGGATCATAGGAAACACTCTTAGTAGCAAATAAATTCATAAGTTCATCCATCTTTCCACTCAACACATTAATTTCTTCTATCACATGCACTTTTTTATTAGAAGATCTTTCAGTATGCCATTGAGAATAATTAACCATAATATTATCTAGGAGTTTAATAGCATCTCCTAAAGTGATTTCCATAAAAGTGCCTCTCACGGCCGAATCTAAAAGATTTCTAGAAGCAAAATTCAATCCGGCATAAATTTTTTGTATAATCATCCACAAATTCAAACCATGAGTAGGGTAATTACGTATCATTAATTTCATTCTCTCCCAAGCTTGTGAAACATGTTCATGATCAAGTTGTTTAAAGTTCATAATATCGTTTCGAAGAGAGATGATCTTAGCGGGAGGAAAATACTTAGAGATGAAAGCATCTTTGCACTTGTTCCATGAATCAATACTATTCTTAGGCAAAGACGAAAACCAAGCTTTAGCACGATCTCTAAACGAAAAAGGAAATAGCTTCAATTTAATGACATCATTATTGACATCTTTTTTCTTTTGCATATCACATAAGTCAACGGAGCTATTCAGATGAGTAGCGGCATCTTCACTAGGAAGGCCGGCGAATTGATCTTTCATAACAAGATTCAACAAAGCAGTATTAATTTCACAAGATTCAGCATCGGTAAGAGGAGCAATCGGAGTGCTAAGGAAATCATTATTATTGGTATTGGTGAAGTCACACAATTTAGTAGTATCTTGAGCCATCGCGACAAGCAAGCAATCTAACACACGAGCAAACAAAAGCAAACGAGCAAAAAGAGGCAAATAGAGAGGGAGGATAGAGAGAGAGGGCAAATAAAATGGCAAGGGTGAATTGGGGGGAGAGGAAAACGAGAGGCAAATGGCAAATAATGTAATGCGAGAGATAGGGATTGTGATGGGTACTTGGTATATGACTTTTTGCGTAGACTCCCCGGCAACGGCGCCAGAAATCCTTCTTGATACGTCTTGAGCTTGCGTTGGTTTTCCCCGAAGAGGAAGGGATGATGCAGCAGAGTAGCGTAAGTATTTCCCTTAGTTTTTGAGAACCAAGGTATCAATCCAGTAGGAGGCCACACTCAAGTCCCTCGTACCTACACAAAGTGATAGCAACTCGCAACCAACGCGATTAGGGGTTGTCAAGCCCTTCACGGTCACTTACGAGAGTGAGATCTGATAGATAGAATATTTTTGGTATTTTTGATATAAAGATGCAAGGTAAAAAGTAAAGTCAAAGTAAATAGCAAAACAATATTAAAGTGATGGAGATTGATATGATGAGAATAGACCCAGGGGCCATAGGTTTCACTAGTGGCTTCTCTCAAGAGCATAATTATTCTACGGTGGGTGAACAAATTACTGTTGAGCAATTTATAGAATTGTGCATAATTATGAGAATATCTAGGCATGATCATGTATATAGGCATCACGTCCGTGTCAAGTAGATCGAAACGATTCTGCATCTACTACTATTACTCCACTCATCGACCGCTATCCAGCATGCATCTAGAGTATTAAGTTAAAAACAGAGTAACGCCTTAAGCAAGATGACATGATGTAGAGAGATAAATTCATGCAATATGAAATAAACCCCATCTTGTTATCCTCGATGGAAACGATACAATACGTGCCTTGCTGCCCCTTCTGTCACTGGGTAAGGACATCGCAAGATCGAACCCAAAGCTAAGCACTTCTCCCATGGCAAGAACTACCAATCTAGTTGGCCAAACCAAACGGATAATTCAAAGAGACTTGCAAAGATAACCAATCATGCATAAAAGAATTCAGAGAAGATTCAAATATTATTCATAGATAGACTTGATCATAAACCCACAATTCATCGGTCTCAACAAACACACCGCAAAAAGAAGATTACATCGAATAGATCTCCACGAGAGAGGGGGAGAACTTTGTATTGAGATTCAAAGAGAGAGAAGAAGCCATCTAGCTACTAACTATGGACCCAAAGGTCTGAGGTAAACTACTCACACTTCATTGTAGAGGCTATGGTGATGTAGAAGCCCTCCATGATGACGGCCCTCTTCCGGCGGAGCTCCGGAACAGGCCCCAAGATGGGATCTCATGGATACAAAAAGTTGCGGCGGTGGAATTAGGTTTTTGGCTCCTGTTCTGATTGTTTGGGGGTACGTGTGTATATATAGGAGGAAGAAGTACGCCGGAGGAGCAACGAGGGGCCCACGAGGCAGGGCGCGTGCCTAGGGGGGCGCCCCCACCCTCATGACCGCCTCTTTTGTTCCTTGGAGCAGGGTCCAAGTCTCCTGGATCACGTTCGGTGAGAAAATCACGTTCCCGAAGATTTTATTCCGTTTGGACTCTGTTTGATATTCCGTTTCTTCGAAACACTAAAATAGGCAAAAAACAGCAATTGTGGGTGGGCCTCCGGTTAATAGGTTAGTCCCAAAAATAATATAAAAGTGGAAAATAAAGCCCAATATAGTCCAAAACAGTAGATAATATAGCATGGAGCAATCAAAAATTATAGATACGTTGGAGACATATCATATCCAACTTGGGGTTTGTTACCGGTGAGGAGCTAGTATGCCGTCTTGCCGAGTAGCTTGTGAAGATACAAGCGATTTGTTGCATGACAAGCTGTCTCAACCGCTTCTGCCCAAAAGTGTTTTGGAGTCTTATACTCATCAAGCATCGTTCTTGCCATCTCAATAAGAGTCCGATTCTTCCTCTCAACAACTCCATTTTGTTGAGGTGTGTACGTAGCCGAGAACTCGTGTGAAATCCCCTCTTCGTCAAGAAAGGTATCCACATTTGCGTTCTTGAACTCTGTTCCGTTGTCGCTCCGAACCTTCTTGATCTTCAGTTCAAATTGATTTTGGGCCTTCCTAGCAAAGTTCTTGAAGATCTTTTGGACCTGCGATTTATCATCAAGAAAGAACATCCACGTAAATCTTGAAAAATCATCAACTATAACCAGACCGAATGAGTTACCACCGAGACTCTTATAGGCATTGGGACCAAAGAGATCCATATGAAGTAGCTCGAGCGGTCTTCTTGTGGTCATAATGTTCTTCACGGGGTGACTTCCTCCAACTTGTTTTCCTGCTTGACAAGCACTACAAAGTCTATCCTTGTCAAATATAACATCTTTTGCTCCAAGGATATGATCACCTTTAATAAGCTTATCAAGATTTTGCATGCCCACATGACCTAGCCCCAACCTTTAGAAGATTTAGCAATTAAGCAAGTTCTAGGTTGAGCCTTTTTAGTGAAATCAACAATGTAAAGATCACCTCTACGTATACCGATAAAGACCATTTTATGGTTATCTCTACGAAACACTTGGCAGTCTACTTCAGTAAATAGGACATTGAAACCAAAGTCAGCAAGTCTAGATACGGAAAGTAAATTGTAACCAAGAGATTCAATGAGCATAACATTTTGTATGGAGCTATCATGTGAGATGGCCACCTTACCAAGGTTAACCACCTTACCCTTTGAGTTATCACCGAAAGTGACATACTTTCGAGGGCCATTGTTTTGGCAAGCTCATGAAACATATCTTTGTCTCCGGTCATATGATCAGTACATCCACTATCAAGGACCCATTCCTTTCCTCCAGCCATGTAGCCATGAAGATTAGCCATAAGACCAAAGTGTCTCATCGCATCATCAATATCATAGTCACTATCATCATCCTCATCATAATATCCATGTTCAACATCGTCATGTGATGGATCAACTCCTAGAGAGGGTAATTCATTAGAAGTATGACCGTAAAAATGTTCATCTCTATGGATTCTAATGACTTCGGAAATGATATTGCTAATAATTCCAACATCTCCTTTTACACTCGTAAGATTAGTAAGCTCAAATAAGCAATCACCAAACTTGGGATCATTAGAACTCATCTTACTCAAGGCGATAGACTTATGAAGAATCTTATCTAGGATTTTCAATGAATAATTTGGGAATCGTTCCTCAAGAAATCTCCATAAGGTGTAGGCACAATCAAAAGTAGGTAAGCTAGCAAGAAAGTTTCTAGGCAAACCTCTAGTGATTAAATTGACCGTTCTAAGATTACGGATCATGTCAATAGACTCATCAAGGGTAGGATGCAGAGGATCAACAATGCGAGCACAAGGATTAGTAATGTACTTGGTCAAATGATATTCATTGAAGATCTCAAGCATCTCATTTTTCCATTCATGGAAATACTCTTCATCAAGAATAGGCACTCTACGTCTAAGACTCCCCAACTCCATCTTCCTCCAAAGGTGTTTAAACCAAAGCAATGGAAACCAAGGCTTTGATACCAATTATAGGTTCGAGTGTCTAGAGGGGGGGGGGTGAATAGACTCTTAGCAAGAAAAGTTGCAATTTTTAATTTCTTTAAGTTGAAGTGGAGTTTTGGCACAAGTTTGAACATTCACAATACATATCAAGAAGCATGTCAAGAGTATATGAGCAGCGGAAAGTAAGTCATGCAAGTTGCAAGAATGTAAAGGGATGTGATTGAAGTGTGCAAACGCAGTTGGAGACACAGAGATTTTTCGCGTGGTTCTGATAGGTGATGCTATCGTACATCCACGTTGATGGAGACTTCAACCCACGAAGGGTAACGGTTGCGCGAGTCCATGGAGGGCTCCACCCACGAAGGGTCCACGAAGAAGCAACTTTGTCTATCCCACCATGGCCATCGCCCACGAAGGACTTGCCTCACTAGGGTAGATCTTCACGAAGTAGGCAATCTCCTTGCCCGTACAAACTCCTTGGTTCAACTCCACAATCTTGACGGAGGCTCCCAAGTGACACCTAGCCAATCTAGGAGACACCACTCTCCAAGAGGTAACAAATGGTGTGTTGGTGATGAACTCATTGCTCTTGTGCTTCAAATGATAGTCTCCCCAACACTCAACTATCTCTCATAGGATTGGATTTGGTAGAAAGATGATTTGAGTGGAAAGAAATTTGGGGAAGGCTAGAGATCAAGATTTATGTGGTTGGAATGGAATATTTTGACCTCAACACAAATGTAGGTGGTTCTTTCTCAGAAAATGTATGTTGGAACTGTAGGCATGTTCTGATGGCTCTCTCCACGAATGAAGAGTAGGTGGAGGGGTATATATAGCCTCCACACAAAATCTAACCGTTACACACAAATCACCAAACATGGTGGGACCGAATCATAGAACTCGGTCAGACTGATTTAGTTCATGATGTGACCGTTAGGATTTGGTGGGACCCACTTAATCAACTTGGTGGGACCGATGTGCTAGGGTTAGGGTAAAGCCTCATCTCGGTTGGACCGATTACACAAATTCGGTGGGACCGATTTTGGTAATAAGCTAAACAGAGAGTTGGCCAAGCAAACTCGGTGGGACCGATGACATGTTTCGGTGAGACCGAAATTGATGCAATAGGCAACAGAGAGTTTGCAAGCCCATCTCGTGAGATCGAGATCCCATCAGTGAGACCGAATTGATTAGGGTTTCTGGTGGTGTCTGTGTCAACTAAACTCGGTGGCGCCGGATAGATAAAATCGGTGGGGACGAGTTTGACTTTTGGTTTGGGACATATTCGGATGTGAGAAAGTAGTTGAGGGTTGTGGAGCATATCACTAAGCACATTGAGAAAGCAAGCCATTAAGCAACACCTCACCCCCTCTTAATAGTATTGGCTTTCCTATGGACTCAATGTGATCTTGGATCACTAAAATGAAAAATGTAGTCTTGTGCTTTGAGCTTGAGCCAATGCTTTGTGCTTAGCATCTTGAAGGGGTTCCACATCCTCTAGTCCATGCCACTCCAATGTTGGACTTATCTGAAATATGCTAGATGAAAATATTAGTCCAACAAGAGATGTGTTGACATTAATTACCAAAATCACCCGGGGATCACCTATGCTTTCAGCAGGACACAAACCCTAACAAAACTGTAAGAAATGACTAAAAAATAGTTGATAAGTCATTACGATAAACTTGCAAGCTACTCCCTTCGTAAACGATCTAAAAAGTCTTATATTAATTTACACCGGGAGTACTATTTTTTTGGAGCAGAATATCTGAATGCCCATGTTATCACAAAATCCACAATCCTCTAATTTTTTTCTCCTAAAAGGGAGGCCATATTTTGTGAAAGATATACTATCTTTTAATCATACTTCACAATTTGATTTGTTGCGCATGCCGTGCAGATCAAACGGAGAGAGTGTACAAAATGATATTAGTATGAAACTAGTGAAAAATACAAAATCACATTTGCACACTTTTAGATCACTGAAGTTATAATTTTCAAGCAACTTTAGTAAAACAACGATCAACCACACCGAAGTTTTTTGAGAGGACAAACTTGTAATACGGACAAGAGACAGGTAAAGTTGAGCAATAGAAAAGCTATAGAATATAAATCAGATGTAACACATCGGGAAATGTCTTTTATGAACATGTGGTGCAAGAAGCCTGGAGAAAACCTCCGACATGCCTTAGCTCGGTGAACGTTGCGACAAAATGCAAATACTATGAAACTAGTAAAAATACAAAGGCACATTTGCACATTTTTAGATCACTGAAGTTATATTTTTCAAGCAATTTTAGTCAAACAATGATCAACCGCACCGAAGTTTTTGAGAGGACAAAATGTGACTTGTAATACGGAGATACAAGTAAAGTTGAGCAGTAGAACATAAATCAGATGTAACACATCGGAAACGTCTTTTATGAACATGTGGTGCAAGAAGCATGGAGAAAACCTCGGACATTCCTTAGCTCGATGAATGTCGAGACAAAATGCAAATACTATAACACTAGTGAAAAATACAAATACACATTTGCACACTTTTGGATCAATGAAATTATATTTTTCAAGCAACTTTAGTAAAATAATGATCAACCGCACCGAATTTTTTTGAGAGGACAAAATGTGACTTGTAATACAGTCAAGAGACTGGTAAGGTTGAGCAATAGAAAAGCTATTGAACATAAATCAGATGTAACACCTTGGAAAACGTCTTTTATGAACATGTGGTGCAAGAAGCTTGGAGAAAACCTTTGACATGTCTTAGCTCCATGAACGTCGAGACAAAATGTAAATACTATGAAACTAGTGAAAAATACAAAAGCACATTTGCACACTTTTAGATCATTGAAGTTATAATTTTCAAGCAACTTTAGTAAAACAACGATCAACCGCACCGAAGTTTTTTGAGAGGAAAAAATGTGACTTGTAATACGGACAAGAGACAGGTAAAGTAGAGCAATAGAAAAGCTATCGAACATCAGATGTAACACATTGGGAAATGTCTTTTATGAACATGTGGTGCAAGAAGCCTGGAGAAAACCTCCGACATGCCTTAGCTCGGTGAACGTTGAGACAAAATGCAAATACTATGAAACTAGTAAAAATACAAAGGCACATTTGCACATTTTTAGATCACTGAAGTTATATTTTTCAAGCAATTTTAGTAAAACAATGATCGACCGCACCGAAGTTTTTAAGAGGACAAAATGTGACTTGTAATACGGAGATACATGTAAAGTTGAGCAGTCGAACATAAATCAGAGGTAACTCATCGGAAACGTCTTTTATGAACATGTGGTGCAAGAAGCATGGAGAAAACCTCCGACATGCCTTAGCTCGGTGAACGTTGCGACGAAATGAAAATACTATAAAACTAGTGAAAAATACAAAAACACATTTGTACACTTTTAGATCACTGAAATTATATTTTCCAAGCAACTTTAGTAAAATAATGATCAACCGCACCAAAGTTTTTTGAGAGGACAAAATGTGACTTGTAATACGAATAAGAGACAGGTAAAGTTGAGCAATAGAAAAGCTATTGAACATAAATCAGATGTAACACCTTGGGAAACGTCTTTTATGAACATGTGGTGCAAGAAGCTTGGAGAAAACCTTCGACATGTCTTAGCTCTATGAACGTCGAGACAAAGTGCAAATACTATGAAACTAGTAAAAAATACAAAAGCACATTGGCACACTTTTAGATCACTGAAGCTATATTTTTTAAGCAACTTTAGTAAAACAATTATCAACCGTATCGAAGTTTTTTGAGAGGACAAAACGTGACTTCTAATACGAACAAGAGACAGGTAAAGTTGAGCAATAGAAAGTTATAGGAGTTGTTTGGATTGGATCCATCGTGTGCCATGCCAATATATTGGCGTTGACTGAAAGGTTGCATCGTGTTTGGATGGGAACCAAAATTTTGGCAAGCCCACGACGCCCCAGCCCTCTCTCTGTAATTTATGTGCCCAGTTGCTGGCGAAACATGGGTGGTCGAATATGTCGCCAATTTTTTGGCTCGCCAAAGACTCTAATGATTTAGGAGGGCAGTCTTGGGCAGAAACCAAATAGGCTTATAGAACATACATGAAATGTAACACCTGGGGAAACATCTTTTATGAACATGTGGTGCAAGAAGTCTGGAGAAAACCTCCGACATTTCTTAGCTCAATGAACGTCGAGACAAAATGCAAATACAATGAAACTGGTGAAAAATAAAGCACATTTGCACACTTTTGGATCAATGAAGTTATACTATTCAAGCAACTTTAGTAAAACAATGATCAACCGCACTTAAGTTTTTTCAGAGAACAAAATGTGATTTGTAATACGCACAAGAGACGACTAAAGTTGAGCAATAAAAAAGCTATAGAACATAAATCAGATGTAACACATCGGAAAATGTCTTTTATGAACATGTGGTGCAAGAAGCCTAGAGAAAACCTCCGATATGCCTTAGCTCGGTGAACATCGATACAAAATGCAAATACTATGAAACTAGTGAAAAATACAAAAGCACATTTGCACACTTTTAGATCACTGAAGTTATAATTTTTCAAGCAACTTTAATAAAACAATGATCAACCGCACCAAAGTTTTTTGAGAGGACAAAATGCGACTGGTAATACAGACAAGAGATAGGTAAAGTTGAGCAATAGAAAAGCTATAGAACATAAATCCGATGTAACACATCGGGAAACGTCTTTTATGAACATGTGGTGCAAGAAGCTTGGAGAAAACTTTGACATGTCTTAGCTCCATGTACTTCGAGACAAAATGCAAATACTATGAAACTAGTGAAAAATAAAAAAGCACACTTGCGCACTTTTAGATCACTGCAACTATATTTTTCAAGCAACTTTAGTAAAACAATTATCAACAACACCGAAGTTTTTTGAGAGGACAAAATGTGACTTGTAATACGGACAAGAGACAGGTAAAATTGAGCAATAGAAAAGCTATATAGAACATAAATCAGATGTAACACATCGAGAAACGTCTTTTATGAACATGTGGTGCAATAATATTGGAGAAAACCTTCGACATGTCTTAGCGCGATGAACGTTGAGACAAAATGCAAAACTATGAAACTAGTGAAAAATACAAAAGCACATTTGCACACTTTTAGATCACTGAAGCTATATTTTTCAAGCAACTTTAGTAAAACAATGATCAACCACACTGAAGTTTTTGAGAGGACAAAATGTGGCTTGTAATACGGACAAGAGACATGTAAAGTTGAGCAATAGAAAAGCTATAGAACATAAATTAGATGTAACACATCGGGAAATGTCTTTTATGAACATGTGGTGCAAGAAGCCTGGAGAAGACCTCTGACATGCCTCTCGATGAACGTCGAGACAAAATGCAAATAGTATGAAACTAATGAAAAATACAAAAACACATTTGCACACTTTTAGATCACTGAAGCTATATTTTTCAATGTTCAACCGTGCCGAAGTTTTTTGAGAGGACAAAATGTGATTTCTAATAAGGACAAGAGACAGGTAAAGTTGAGCAATAGAAAAGTTATGGAACATGAATCAGATGTAACACACCGGTAAACGTCTTTTATGAACATGTGGTGCAAGGAGCTTGGAGAAAACCTCCGATATGTCTTAGCATGATGGTCCTATTCAGGCAGATGCAAATAGGGGCGATCAAATCATCCACAGCTAGCAAGTTGTGTAGCCGAAGTGCCACGGTTTAAACAAACACTACTAACCTTGTGGTGACACCACGGTCGACGACGTTCAACCTTGAGATAATTGTGCACCAACCGTAGTTTGCCCAGAGCCAGGAGACGCGCGGGAGGGGGGGGGGGGGGTTACTGCACCACACTTGATACTAGTTGATAAGTGACAACAATAAACTTGCAAGCTAGTTCCTCCGCCCCGTCTTGTAATAACATCTTTATAGTATGGGATGGAGGGAGTAGTTTTTAGAGTGCAAATATTTGAATGCCCTTGTCGCATAATTCACAATCCTCTATTTTTTTCTCTTGGGGAAGGGGGGGGGGGAATATTTCGCAAAAGATATAATATCTTTTACCATACATCGCAATTTGATTTGTTACCCATGTCGCGCAAATCAAACGAAGAGAGTGTAGAAAATGCAAATGGTATGACTAGTGAAAATACAAACACACATTTGCACACTTTTAGGTCAACTGAAGTTGCATGTTCAAGCAACTTTCGTAAAAGAATGTGCAACCGCACCGAAGTTTTTGGAGAGGACAAAATGTGAATAGCAATAAGGACAAGAGACAGGTAAAGTTGAGCAATAGGAAAGTTGTAGAACATAAATTAGATGTAACGCATTGATGAACATCTTTTATGATCATGTGGCGCAAGGAGCTTGGGGAAAACCTCCGATATGTCCTAGCACGATGGTCCTATTCAGGCGCAAATAGGGTCGATCAAATCATCCACAGCTAGCAAGTCGTGTAGCCGAAGTGCCACGGTTTAAGGCAACACTGCTAATCTTGTGGTGACACCATGGTGGACGACGTTCAACCTTCAGATAGTTGTGCACCAACCATAAAGGTACGACGTCTCTTCTGTCTTCACCCCTAATATACTAGCTTGCACGCAAATGTCCTAATTAACCCTGGGTGACTTAGTCCTCCTTCCTTCAACAGCTTGGTATATTCTGTGAAAAGTAGCCCTATTTCATTGGCCTCTACCCTCTGGAAATCAGGCTGAAATGAATAAAACCAACGGTGAAGCAACAAATATAGGTGTGCGTACTCACCAATCGGTCCACCAAAACCCTATATTTCTCGACGATAGGTGTGTGTGTCCTCGAGCTATATATTAGCTCTCCTATATTTCTCGACGATAGGTGTTTGCCCTTGAGCTATATATTACTAGCTCTAGCTGGTACGCCGACCCTCCTCTGTCCACGTGTGCGCTGCTGCGGCGCCAACTTTTGAAATGCTACGTGCGTCTCATTCATTCGCCGGCGCAAAAAACAGTACTGCCGCTGGCTAGATGACAACTTTTTTCAAGTACCTAGGGTTCTTGTTTAGAGTCATTACCTGTGCAGGATGGCCAGCTTTATAAAGCAGCGGTCGTTTCTGTCCCGAAAAGTGAAAGCAAGCCTTCCTTTGAGGGTGCAGGCCTTTATTAAGGTTTACTGGTCAGTGTCCTCTGAAATCTGCTGCATGTGTCCTGCTTGAGGCTTTTGGCTTAAGCATCCACACGCGTCTGCTCCATAGCAGTCTCTTGGTGCGCACCACATGAATGCAGTGTATGGTGTACCACTGTCGACATCGTTTGATGCATACGGAAGGGGAAACCATGAAGCTCTCGTCAACGTCGATCGGACCAAGTTGCAGTCGTTCCATCGGCGTGAAGACCTTGGCTACGTTTGCTGTGCTCGATGAACGTCGAGACAAAGCTTTTTTTTTTAAGAAACTCGAGACAAAGCTTGTTTATTTTTTAGAAACTCTAAGACAATGTTTTTTTTTTTAAAAACACCTGTAATTTTATTCATACTCATAACAATTACACATACACTGATTTAGATCTAAGATTCGAGAAATATACAAAGTAACTCCTATGACTAGGAATTACAATGAATTTCTTGAAAACGCCTTCTTCGTGGTATCAATTTTTTTTTGCGAATACTTCGTGGTATCAATCTCTGCTTGAAAAAATATTCCAAAGAATTCGGTAAAGAGCTGCAATTGGACCGGAGCAACGATGTTGTCACTTTTTTTACCCGCATGACCATTACCGATAATGGTTTTCGAAACCGCCTTGAGTCGCCCATCCAAAAAGATGAAAAGCCTTATCGATGAACGTACCTGGGCCGGGGATGATCCCCTAGAAGTGCAGGGCAGGCCGTCGAATCATTATACCTTCACCATGGTGTCGATGAAAGATTTTACCTTCACAAAAAATCAGACCCAAAAAATCTGACAGAACAACATAAACTCATGAAATCCGAATAATCGGATCTGCAGGGACAAAAAAAACTATATAATCTCATGGCACTGCCAAAAGAATGAGAGCAAATTTATTCTCACGATACAATGATAATCACTGGACTTTGATAAAGGACATAGAGGTCTTGAAAGATCCGAGATCCCCCACCTCTCAGCGGCAAGATGACAGCCGAAGGCGGGGGAACCTAAATTTCTTAGATGGCGGGGACGGTGACGGCATGAGAAACCCTCCTAGCTAGCGATCCATATTTGAGGCAAAGCTTGTAGGCGAAGGCTGGTGGCAGCTGGGAAGCGGGGGCCCGACAATAATGGACGGCCCAGAAAGATGCAAGAAACAGCCCACTCCGTGAGACGACATCTGGACCGGATTTAGCATAACTGCGCAGTTGATTCCTACTGGGCGCATGGGCCTTGTCAAGAATTTTTCGAGAAATGTTCGTTGTTTCAAAAAATTCCTCACGCGCCACGTCCTCGGTGCAGGCCGGCCCATACTGGGTTTTCCCACACCGACCTATTTTTCATTTGTTTTTTCACCTTGTTTTTTCTTTCATTATTCAATTTTTGCATTTTGTTATTATTTTATGTTCTTCTATTTTTCCTTCTTTCTTATTTCCTTTCAACTTTGTCGATGTTATTCAAAATAGTGAATTTGTCATTTTTTTGTAAATTCATGAACAATTTTAGAATTCTCAAACATTTTTTAATTCAGGATTTTTTTAGAATTATCGCACATTTTTTGAATTTGCAATTTTTTTTCTAAATTCTTGAATCTCAATTAGTTAATTGTTTCCGAGTTCCCTAACATGTTGTGAATTCATGAACGGTTATTCCAAAATCGATAACTATTTTTGAAAAACTCGTGGACATTTTTTATAAATTCGTGAACAGTTTCCAAACTCATGTACATTTTCTTAAATTCATGAATACTTTTGAAATCATCATAATTTTGGAATCTTGTGCAGTTTTCGAACGCATGAACATGTTTTGCATACGTGCACATTTTTTTAATCTTTCAAAAAAACGCTAATATTTTTTGAATTTGCGAATATTTTATGGTGTCCCGAATATTTTTTCATAATTGGGAACACTATCAGAATTTGTTAGCATTTTATAAATTTTGAACATTTCTTTCCAATTTAAGATTTTTTTTCAATACACAAACATGTTTTTCCTAAAAAATACTATTCAGTTTGGAAGTTTTATGAAATCCTGAATTATTGTTAAAGACGAAAAAAGAACATTACAGAAAATAAAAGGAAATGAAAAAACAGGGACATCTATGAGAAAGCTATTTGACGCCAAATGCGGCAGATTCCACATTCCTATTTTGGGAATCTTCTTCTCCCAGCCGGGTTTTTCTGGTTTTGCTAATCTTCTTGGTGGTTCATGAACCGGGTTTTTGCGCAAACCTTCTAGGAGGTTCCTGAACTGGGTCATTTTTTTTTCTAGCTCATTTTTTCCTTTTTCTGTTTTCTTTAATATTTCGTTTATTTTTCATATTCTTTTCTTTCTTCTTTTTTAAATAACGTTCTTGTATATAATCCAAAAAAATTCCTTGTCGATGCAGTCTCACAAGATCGCACATGCGACCGATATATGGGTCGACCATTGAAAATAAATGTGTGAATTGTGGTTTTACCAGTTCTGGGCCGGCCATCAGACAACTTCTTTATCTGCCGAGGTTTTCTTGTTTTAACAACAATTCTCGTTCCGCTTTTTTCCCTTTTCTCTTTTCTTTTTCTCCTTTTGTTTAAATTTATAAATTCTATGTCCGTATATATTAATTTTTCAGCCTTTTAAAAATTGTTTGGAATTTCAAAAAATGTTTGCTATGTATAAAAAGGTTCAATTGTTTTGAAAGAAAACAATTATGTTTTCAAAAATTATGTGCGCTGTTAGCCACATGATTATTCTACAAAAAAGGGCATTGAAGAATTCAGACATGAAATTTACTAAATTTGAAAGAAATTATATTGAGAAGTAACCTATTTGGTGTTCCAAATTTCAAATAGTTTTTTTTGTTAATTAATTTTCATTAATTCAAAAAATGTTCATGATTACAATTTTTTTAGAATTTGAAAAAATGGTTGGCTTTCAGAAATGTTCACAAAATTGAAAACAAATTGTCTTAAAATTTTATTTGTATTTTAAAATAAATTCCCATTTTAAAAAATTGAAAACAACTACACATTTTTGTCAACATTTTATATTCTGTTCGGAGTTTTAAACAAATCATGTCTTAAAAAAATGTCCATGTTTTAAAAAAAATTCCACTTCGGGCGACTCCTATGCAAGGGTCACCCATAGGGAGTCGGTACTGGTGCGGCCCAGTAACCAGACCATGTTTAATTCACACTGTAACCTAAAGAAATGTTTAATTCACACTGAAGATACAGATGTTTTTTCCTGTCTTTTTGAAAATACCAAATAAATATATTACGGAAAATAAAATTATTTTTTTGAATGGTCATTGCACGTTATAATGTGTAAATTTAGTGTGAAAATGTTCACTCAACCTTTAAAAAAAATGTTTGTACCATTTATAAAAATTATTGTAACATTAAATAAATGTTCACGGGTTTCTAAAAATATATGCGACATTTGGAAAAAAAAATACAATGTAAAAGTATCCTTGTAATTGAAAAAAAATGTTTTGTGCCAGTCAAAAATTGTATGTTTTATTTTATAAAAAGGTTCATGTGTTTCAAACAAAATCTTCATGACATTTAAATAAAATCATGCAATGTATAATTTTTTTATTCAACGTAGGAATAATGTTTTATATAAAAAATGTTTCAACGTGTATTCCAATGAAAAAAGTTCAATACAAGTATCTGTAAAATGTTACCATGTATTAAATTGTTTAAAATGTATGTAAGAAAATGGTTTATAATTATACAAAAAATGTACTATGTGTTTGAAAAAAAGACACTCCAAATGATGAAATCTTTAAGCTTGGATCCAAACTCATTTCAACATTTCTGAAAAATTGGAATATAAATATATATATATATATATATAATAAATATAAGTACAGTAGGAAATAAATAAGTAAATAAATAGGAGAACAAAACATTAAATAATAAGAAGCAATAAACATACTAGGGAATTGGACAGTTCTTTGTGGCAATCACTATCCTGAGCATGGAGTGAATCTAGAAATACAAAAAGTTCGTTCTGGAACAACAGAACAAAATCAAAACATTGGTTCCTATGAAGAACCGGAAAATGAACCTAAAAATCACACATACAAATATAATTACTTGCACGAAGACCAAAGAAAAAAATGAGGTAACAAAGCTACAATGATTTTAGTGAAAAACTAAAACACGAACCACCTCTCGTGTATGAATTTTCCTAGGTCGAGAGGCAAGATCAAAACACATCTTAACCATTGCTCTTTTTGCTGACGAAGCTCTTCAGTGTCATAAGTATCCATCTTAGTGAAATGCTCCTGTTAAAATCAAACAACAAGAATCAAAAATAATTTTAAAAACAAAAGTAAAAGAATCAAAGCTAAATAAAATTACCAACAACTAACAAAAAGAAAATAAAACAAACTTGCAATAAGAGAATGGAAGAAGTGATGAATTTTAGTCTTTTGCCTTTTTATTCATTGAGAATTTTTGCCAGAAAACATTAACAATATAGGTATCCATCAACCCATTCACAGAAAAGAAGTATCATGGGGAAAAAAGCTGTGTTACTTTCCCATAGCAAGCTTAAAACAATAGTAAATCAAAGAACCAACAAGATGCTAAAATGATTATAGAAAGTTAAATAAGAAAAATAAACTTACTACTTAAATCTTCATAGAGACAAATCGACAATGGCATGATGATACTTAAGCACCTGATTAGTGAGAGGAAACTTTAATTCAAAAGTACGATAAGGAGAATCATTGTACTTGCTAGGATACAAAATTCTTGGAGGCCCATACTTTAAAGTACGCTTCTGAGAGGAGATCCCAGATTTGAAAACCATAAACTAGGTTATTCATAGATTTTATACAATTCCCAGAAAGCCTGACTTCAAAAACAAACTGATCCTGATGAGTTCTAGAAACAACAGGGAAAGAAGATGAATGAGAAGCCACTGGTGTAGACCCATGACACTGACAAAAAAACAAATAGATGAGAATATCAAATAATAAGACAAAAATAAAAAAATAGAAAACTGTATAAGAAAACACAAACCTTGACAGAACTCGTAATACCACACAAAGTTTCATTCGAGATAGGCAGGGTGTGCATTTGTACTGCAGTTTGATAACCATAGGAACCCTAACAAAATAATTAAGCTGTATACATAAGAAAACGTTAAAAAATAGTTATGGGCACTGAAATAGAAGCCAGTCAAAACACACTTGGTTAGCATGCCTAAAATAGTTATGCAACCATGGATCATCTTGTGGCAAAAAAGGAATTTTAGAAGAATTGATTGGAAAATAGTTGAATTTACCAGAATCATAAATAATACAAACAAAAGCATAAAAAATAAACTACAAATTGAAATTTAATATTTAAAACTTATAATACAACATACACTAACAATAATTGTTATCTTGCTTGAGGCGAAGTTTTTCTGGAAACAAGGACTTCTTCTTAAAAGGCATGTACTTATCAAGGGTACATTGAGATTCAACTTGAGATACTTTAACATGAGCAACATCATTGAAGAAAATAAATAAATTAAAATAGATTTACATGAGAAAACACAATAAAACAACTAAATTATACTACAAAAACATGAAATTAAACATACATTATCATCGACACAATTTAAACACTCTTTTGAATTAGTCATATTATTGAAACTAAATCACTTTGCATTACTGCTTACAGGAGGAACCATTCGCCAAGACGTCTAATCATTAATAGGACAACAAGAAGAACCCGGAGGAATCAATTTCCTCATCACATTAGGAATTAAATGAACTTGCTCAAAATCATTATCGTAATAAAAAAGAAAATAAGAAACAATAAATAACCTAATAAGAATAAAAATGAGAAAGGGTAGTTGAAATAAAATCACCACAAACATAAGAAAAAAGAAGAGATAATGCAATAAAAAACGACATCTACTTGAACGGAATGCCTTGCAATTTTAGTACTACATGTAGCAAGAACTTTATTATCATTAGCAACATGACTATGCTTCTCCCAAGAGTTGGAACCTAAAATCATTATAAGAAATTAGAAATTTGCATTAGATAGAGGTAAAAATTGCACAAGCATAATAGGAGAAATAATGACTCTCAAATGCTTAAAAGGAATAAACCTCCAATTCCATTTAAAGCTTCACCCCGTGCATGATTAGACTGAGGAATCACCATGAAATGGTCTAACTAATAAAATAAAAATATATAATGAACACATAAAAACATCACTCCTAACAAAATATGAAACCAAGCTAAAGCAAAGCGACATAATAAGAACCTCTAGAGTCTTCATAACCATCACTGCTAGTAAAATTGTTACATGGAGAACTTCTTCTTTGATCTAAAAGACACAATAACAAATAATGAAAAATCAGGACAAATTTCAAAGACAATACTAAAAGAATCAATAAATAACTAGACAATACTACCCTTAGAGTTCACATTACGCAAACCATACTCATCAGAGGTTGATAGTATCATCATTTCTCAAATGTGAATCTAAATAGTTGCAACTAGGATCACGACCGAAGCATTAAGATTGCTACTCAGAGTGTCTAATACCAAATTTTCAACATTTGAAGCAGTCTTCTCATCACAATCTTTAGGAAAACAACTAATCAGCAAAGATATTTGATCTTTAACGTACAAAATAAAAAAATAATACAAATTAATCATGTAAAGCAACCCTAAAACAAAAGACACTATTACAATCTGTAATAGAAATCACATCAATAGAAAAGTATGAAATACAAACAATTAAAATAGATTCAAATAGCTAATAAAAGGAAAAAAATAAAACATTAACTAACATAATTAAAATAAATGGAAAAGACACAACTTTACAATTACTAATAAAATAAGAACTTGCTCAAAGAACAATACTGCAACTGTTAGTATAATAAGTTTACTAGTAAAGAAAAGAGATGATGAGTATATGGTGGCACAAGAATCACAATTTTAAACCCCTCCTAATACATGCAAGAAGAAAATAAATATAAATAGTGACAAACAACCTAACTTCAACTGTTAAAAAAAACCTAACTTCACCACAAGAAGGAGAGCTCGTGAGAAAACAACTTCACTACGAATATTAAAAAACATCCGAACGTAATAATACAAAATTTAATCACTTCTCAATAAAAATTACATACATATTAAAACTAACTAAAAATACAAGGAAACAAAAAAATTACATGGAACACATCATAAACTTGCACACAAACAACACAAACAACCAAGGAACAAATCATGGTAAAAATAATGGACTACAACCAATACAACAATCATCCGAACAAAAAACCACTTACACAAAAAATGGGAATTTGAAGCACCCTGATCTTTATTACAAGAAACAGTCTGCACAAGAAATAAAGTGAAAACTATATAAGTTAAATCATAATTAAAATCAAAAAAAATTGTGCACTAATGAAGATTTTTGTTTGAATGCAAATGCACAATCGATTAGGTACATGGTAAACTCTTCTATAGCACATGAATCTTGATGGAGTGCACATAGAAGATCTAATAGAATTAAGATGCACACACACCCAAAGAATATGGCAATGACCCAGAAGTATGCACTGAAGCAAAGATATGTAGCATAAGTGCGGCATAGGAGTTTAGGGCACCACATAAGACAAAGAGTTTATATCACATAATAATAAAATAAGGTAGCAAGCGATGTAACTCAACAAAATCTCTCAAGCTCACCTCGAGGCTTCTCTAGATCTATGAAGGGTAGTTAAAAGGATAGAAGCTACCCTAGCACTCAAATAAATGCCTGATTGAGCATGTCTGTCCTTCACAAAATTATGCATACTCCATGCATTCACCGTGGAAGCTTTACTAAGTCATGGAAATCTCCACCTCTTGTGCAAATGTCCGCATAGAAATATGAAATATACTCCTATAGCTGAATCAAAGGGTGAACTATATCAAATATCAATCACTGATGATAGGGAGTTTATAATTTTATAGTTGGCAATGAAAAATTGATGATCTAATGCATGTGATGGACAAACTGAGGTATCATAGGTAGGATCGGAAAGGCATGGGTTGAGGGGTCCATCTCATGGGGAGATAGGAGAGATGTTCCAAGAGGTCATAAAATATTGTTTCAAGAGAACGTGAGATTCTCTCATTCAACGCGAGGGACAGCCAGTGGATGTCGTCAACAATACGAGGCTTTCCGCACAACAAATAGCTCCCAAATAAAAAAACCTACCTACGAAGCAACGGTTTACACCCCATTTTCTACTCCCATGGTGCGTGGAGGGGGATTCTTGTTTCTCTTCCTTGTTGTTTCAGCTTGAACCATTGTTTTCTTTTGTGGTACAGAGGCCATGAAGACGGTGTTGCGTCAAATAAATTTGCCTTGGTTTCTAACCCACCACAAGGATGCTCTCGATGATGTCGATGAACAACCGGTGATTTTGTGTGCTCGTCACTCTAAGACGAGTTTAGCTTTTTTGTTTGTCTCGAGTCATTGCATGTCGTGGTCGCGCCAACAACCGGGACGAATTTGTGTTCCTGGAATGGGGATGGTGGCCTGTAGGCGGCAGATCCATTTGTCTTTTTTGTCCTTGTCGGTGCGGTGCATCACATTCAGGTTCAGGCTAGCATGGGGACAGCCCCCGACTAAGATGCCACATGAATAAATGGTTTGATGCTCACAATGGTTCAATTATTCAACTTTACAAGCATATTTGACGACGGTGTGATCCTGGAACATGCAACAATGGAGGTGAGCTTCCATTTTGACGAGCATCTTGACAATGTTGGAACTGGTGGCGGCTCTAGCTTCGATGTGTGCAAAAACTTCAATGAGCCTTCTTGTATTTTTATTTTTATTGAGGTCATTTTTGCAATATTTCCAAGACATATGTTTTATTGGTACTATTATTTTCTGTGTATGTAAGTCTTGTAACTCAGTTGTTGTTTAATGGTTACAATTACTCTAAAAAGGGCCCGAGTCCAAAGCACTCATATCTTAATCTCCAATCTAAAAAGACCGTAGGATTAAACATATAGTGGTAAGTCGAAATTAATGATGTGTTAATAATATGATTTTTATAGGGACACATCCAAATGTATTTTTGAGTAAAAGGGGTTTCACGCCAATTTATTAATATAAACCATTAGAGATGCTTATAAGCATACCACCAAAAGCAGCCTACCAAAGTGATAAACTACTACAAAATAACATCACAACAACCTACACCAATAGCAAGGGTACATATCCGAACTCTCACCATATCCATCATCCAACACAAAACTAGAAATAAACACCACCATACGAACTCCCAAAACACTGACTCCATATTACATTTAAAGGAGGTGAACCAAGGGAATGATACATCCTAGGAAGAAACATGATATAGACTCAAAGTTAATGTTGCTCCTACACAAAGATATTAAATGAAGATTTCCAGGCTTCTAACAGAACAACAATAGATCCCTTTGTCGCCTTCATGTTCCCCTTAGCCACCTCTAATATGAAGAACACCAAGGTGCCATCCTTTCGCAACATGTAGGATCTCACTTGTTACCCACTTGAGCAGACATACCACCTTGCTTTTCTTGTTTTTTCTATAAGACAACCCAAGAGATGATTAAGGAACAAGCTATATGAAGAATCACAAAAAGGGTCAAGCACCCTGCCACATTCAAACATATTTCATTTTTACAATTCCAAATAGACCACAAATGCCACTGTAGAGCATAATTTTCTTTTGTTTTCCATATTGTGCAAGCCAGGAAATAAACAAAGTGATCATGTTAGCAGGAGGTAATCTCAAATTGAAAGTGAACTGTAACAATCTCCACATAAACTTAGCTATAGAACAATGTAAAAACAAATGATCAACTAACTCCTCTTTACCATAGAAAACCCAATTTGTATTTTATTCGCAACTACTTTTCAAAACACTGTCTTATGTGAAAATACTATTACATAATGTAAACTGCATGAATGCCTGAATTTTTGGTGAAAATTTAACCTTGTGTAGAAATTTAAAAGGAAATTGTATACAATTCAAATTGACGCATTATAAAATGACTTTATAGTATATTTGCCATCCAACCAAGGCCAAGTTAAGGTATCAAAATGATGTTGTTCCTTACAAAAATAACTCAAAATTAATGACATTGAATATTAAAGCTACGATATGCAAGATTTACCAAGTTGTGACAATCCTCACCTACTTGTAGACTGGAAGTCTTGATTCATTCACGCTTCGGTGGGCCCCGTAAAACAGAGGGAAAACGCCTCCAAACTACAAAGCCTCTCTACTAAACCAGCGCCCTCTCTGTCACCCGCTCGGCTCAGCTGCCACATTTCATTTCATTTCATTTTCCGCTTCTACAAACAACCCCTAAACCTCCCTTATCCCCCACTTCGTACATCGAACAAATCAAACCCATGCTTGAATCCATGGGTTCCATGTGGTCGAGGATTCGTCCCGTGGCTCTTGATATATACATATTTTATATTAAAATTTTGTACTTACCATACTAACATGTTAAGGATTATAAATTTTCATTACATATTCGACATACTTAACAACATAACCAATTAAATATTAGTTGTATTATTTATCTGTAATGTATATCATTGAAAAATACTCATGCATTGCGCTAGAAATTATTTTTAATTAGTTTTCTGGTACTTGTGTAAATTATATACTCACTCCGTTTCTAAATATGTGCCCTTTTAGATATTTCAATACAGATTACATATGGATACATATAGACATACTTTATATTGTAGATTCACTTATTTTGCTTCATATGTAGTTCATATTGAAATATCTAAAAGGTCTTATATTTAGGAACGTAGGCACTAGTTTATAGATATCTGTGTTAGATATCCCTGAAACATATGGTTTACCAAATATCATGTAGTGCTTGCACTATATGATTATGAAAGCATATTTGTAGAAAATTGTAGAGTGGAAATTTAACCATATGTATGAGGGGTTGCTTTAGATATACTCTTTTTGGGAGCACCAACGTGCAAATTTAATCATATATTTACTAAACCATATGATTTAATAGATGTACCTATATACTCATTTTTAACCACAAATGATGGGTGTACATATGTATGCCATGTACTCATCTAGCTCCGTCCATGTTCATAGCCGTCAAGAACCGCCCCCCTTCTCGACCAATATCAAGTACGGGTTCCTCGTCTGTCCGTCTCTTCCCGCCTGCAAGGCTGCGACTAGTCGAGGTTGAGGTATTTCTCTTTTTCACAGGTTATTACATTTTCAGGACGGAGGGGGTGCGGCCACGAGGGCGCTCTAAGAGCCCATCACAGGCGAGTCGGCGATCAACGCGAAAGAGGTGGAGTGCAAGGCATTGATGTGTCCATTTTTCATCATGTTTTCTTATTGATATTTAATGCAATTTGGACCATTATTTCACTTTATGATACAATTCTTATGCACTTTCTCTCTTATTTTGCAAGTGTCACATGAAGAGGGAGATTGCCGGCAACAGGAATTCTGGACCGAAAAGGGCTATATCGGAGACACGTTTTCTGCACAACTCCAAATGACCTGAAAATTGACGGAGAATTATTTTCGAATATATAAAAATTATTGGCAAAAGAATCATCAGTAGGAGCCCCACCAGGTAGCCACAAGCCTAGGGCGCGCCCCTGGACTTGTGGCACCCCTGGCAGGCCTCCGAAGCCCATCTTTTGCTGTAAGGTGTCATTTGACCTAGAAAAAATCAAAAGAAAGGTTTCAGGACGAAGCACTTCCATCTCGAGGCGGAACCTGGGTTGGAGCACTTTTTCTCTCCGGCGGAGCGATTCCACCGAGGAAACTTCCCTCCGGGAGGGGAAATTGAAGCCATCGACATCACCAACGACCCTCTCATCGCGGGAGGACCAATATTCATCAATATCATCACCAGCACCATCTCATCTCAAAACCTAGTTCATCTCTTGTATTCAATAATTATGTTAAAACCACAGATTGGTACCTGTGGTGCTAGTAGTGTTGATTACATCGTGTAGTGATGCTAGTTGGTTTATTTGGTGGAAGATTATATGTTTAGATCCTTAATCTTATTCAATACCTCTCTGATCTTGAACACTAATATGATTTGTGAGTAGTTACGTTTGTTCTTGAGGACATGGGAGAAGTCCGGTTATAAGTAATCATGTGAATTTGGTATTCGTTCGATATTTTGATGGTATGTACGTTGTTGCTTCCTTTAGTGGTGTCATGTGAACGTCGACTACATGACACTTCACCATCTCTGGGCCTAAGGGAAGGCATTATGGAGAATTATATGATGGGTTTCTAGAGTGACAGAAGCTTAAACCCAAGTTTATGCGCTATTCCGTAAGGGGCTGATTTGGATCCATATGTTTCATGCTATGGTTAGATTTATGTTAATTCTTTTTTTGTAGTTGTGGATGCTTGCGAGTGGGGGTAACCATAAGTGGGAGACTTATTCAAGTAAGAACAACACCCAAGCACCGGTCCACCAAGATATCAAATTATCAAAGTAACGAACGCGAATCAAACAAACATGATGAAAGTGACTAGATGAATTCCCATGTGTCCTCAAGAACACTTTGCTTGCTATAAGAGAAAGTTCCTGCCTATCCTTTGTTATAAAAAGGATTGGGCTGCCTTGCTACACCTTTGTTACAATTGCTACTTGTTGCTCATTACAAATTACTGCTACTTCTTGAGCTTGCGTTAGTTTTTCCCTTGAAGAGGAAATGGTGATGCAGCAAAGTAGAGAACCAAGGTATCAATCCAGTAGGAGAAACACACAAGTCCCCAATATATGCACCTACACAAATAATCAAACACTTGCACCCAACACGGAGAAGGGGTTCTCAATCCCTTCACAGCCATTGCAAAGGTAAGATCCAATAGAGATTGATATAAAATATTTCTAAAACATAAAATAAAGAAAATATAAATAAAGTGCCGCAAGGTATTTTTGTATTTTTGATATATAGATCTGAAAATATAATGAGGAAAATAGACCCCGGGGCCATAGGTTTCACTAGAGGCTTCTCTCTTGAAGGCAAATAATACGGTGGGTAAACAAATTACTATCGAGCAATTGATAGAAAAGCACAAAGTTATGATGATATCCAAGGCAATGATTATGAATATAGGCACCACGTCCGTATTAAGTAGACCAACTCTTGCCTGCATCTACTACTATTTCTCCACACATCGACTGACTCTTGCCTGCATCTAGAGTATTAAGTTCATAAGAACAGAGTAACACATTAAGTAAGATGACATGATGTAGCTAGATAAACTCAAGAAATATGATGAAAGCCCCATCTTGTTATCCCTGATGGCAATAATGCAATGCGTGTCTCGCTACCCCTACTATGTCATTGGGTGAAATCACGCAATATTGAACCCAAAGCTAAGCACCTCTCTCATTGCAAGAAAAATCAATCTAGTTGACCAAACTAAACCGATAATTCGAAGAGAAATACAAAGATATTAAATCACGCATATAAGAATTCCGAGAAGATTCAAATAATATTCATAGATAATCTGATCATAAATCCACAATTCATCGGATCTCGACAAACACACCGCAAAAGGAGATTACATCAGATAGATCTCCAAGAACATCAAGGAGAACATGGTATTGATAATCAAAGAGAGAGAAGAAGCCATCTAGCTACTAGCTATGGACCCATAGGTCTGTGGTAAACTACTCATGCTTCATCGAAAGGGCAATAGGGTTGATGTAGATGCCCTCCGTAATCGAATCCCCCTCCGGTAGGGTGCCGAAAAAGGTCGCAAGATGGGATCTTGATATGTCTTCAACATATCTATAATTTTTGATTGTTCCACATTGTTATATTATCAATCTTGGATGTTTTGTAATCATTTTATATCATTTTTGGTACTAACCTATTGACATAGTGCCAAGTGCCAGTTGCTTTTTTTTGAATGTTTTTTACATCGCAGAAAATCAATACCAAACGGAGTCCAAATGCCACGAAACTTTACAGAGATTTTTATGGACAAGAAGACACCTAATGGGCCCTGGCTGCGCCTGGGGGTGCTCTGAGGAGAGCACAACCCACCAGGGCGCGCCGGGAGGCCCAGGCACGCCCTGGTGGGTTGTGCCCACCTCGGATGCCCCCGGACCACCTCTTTACTCTATAAATACCCCAACATTCCCAAAACCCTAGGGGAGTCAACGAAATATTGATCCAGCTGCCGCAGAGTCTAGAACCACCAGATCCAATCTAGACACCATCTCGGATGGGGTTCACCACCTCCATTGGTGCCTCTCCGATGATGCGTGAGTAGTTCTTTGTAGACCTTAGGGTCTGTAGTTAGTAGCCAGATGGATTCCTCTCTCTCAGTTGATTCTCAATACAATGGTCTCTTGGAGATCCATATGATGTAACTCTTTTTGTGGTGTGTTTGTTGGGATCCGATGAACTTTGAGTTTATGATCAGATATATCTTTTTATATCCATGAAAGTATTTGAGTTCATTTGATCTCTTTTATGCATGATCTCTTATAGCCTCATATTTCTTCTCCGATATTTGGGTTTTGTTTGGCCAACTTGATCTATTTATCTTGCAATGGGAAGAGGTGCTTTGTAGTGGGTTTGATCTTACGGTGCTTGATCCCAGTGACAAAAGGGGAACTGACACGTATGTATCGTTGCTACTAAGAATAAAATGATGGGGGTCTATCTCTACATAGATAGATCTTGTCTACATCATGTCATCGTTCTTATTGCATTACTCCGTTTCTCCATGAACTTAATACACTAGATGCATGCTGGATAGCGGTCGATATGTGGAGTAATAGTAGTAGATGCAGGCAGGAGTCGGTCTACTAATCTTGGATGTGATGCCTATATAATGATCATTGCCTGGATATCGTCATGATTATTTGAAGTTCTATCAATTGCCCAACAGTAATTTGTTCACCCACCATTTGCTACTTTTCTCGAGAGAAGCCACTACTAAAACCTACGGCCCCCCGGGTCTCTTTCTCATATATTTGCCTTTGTGATCTACTTTTCCTTTGCATTTATTTTCAGATCTATTAAACCAAACAACAACAACAACAACAACAACAAAGCCTTTAGTCCCAAACAAGTTGGGGTAGGCTAGAGGTGAAACCCATAAGATCTCGCAACCAACTCATGGCTCTGGCACATGGATAGCAAGCTTCCACGCACCCCTGTCCATAGCTAGCTCTTTGGTGATACTCCAATCCTTCAGGTCTCTCTTAACGGACTCCTCCCATGTCAAATTCGGTCTACCCCGCCCTCTCTTGACATTCTCCGCACGCTTTAGCCGTCCGCTATGCACTGGAGCTTCTGGAGGCCTGCGCTGAATATGCCCAAACCATCTCAGACGATGTTGGACAAGCTTCTCCTCAATTGGTGCTACCCCAACTCTATCTCGTATATCATCATTCCGGACTCGATCCTTCCTCGTGTGGCCACACATCCATCTCAACATACGCATCTCCGCCACACCTAACTGTTGAACATGTCGCCTTTTAGTCGGCCAACACTCCGCGCCATACAACATTGCGGGTCGAACCGCCGTCCTGTAGAACTTGCCTTTTAGCTTTTGTGGCACTCTCTTGTCACAGAGAATGCCAGAAGCTTGGCGCCACTTCATCCATCCGGCTTTGATTCGATGGTTCACATCTTCATCAATACCCCCATCCTCCTGCAACATTGACCCCAAATACCGAAAGGTGTCCTTCCGAGGTACCACCTGGCCATCAAGGCTAACCTCCTCCTCCTCACACCTAGTAGTACTGAAACCGCACATCATGTACTCGGTTTTAGTTCTACTAAGCCTAAACCCTTTCGATTCCAAGGTTTGTCTCCATAACTCTAACTTCCTATTTACCCCCGTCCGACTATCGTCAACTAGCACCACATCATCCGCAAAGAGCATACACCATGGGATATCTCCTTGTATATCCCTTGTGACCTCATCCATCACCAATGCAAAAAGATAAGGGCTCAAAGCTGACCCCTGATGCAGTCCTATCTTAATCGGGAAGTCATCGGTGTCGACATCACTTGTTCGAACACTTGTCACAACATTATCGTACATGTCCTTGATGAGGGTAATGTACTTTGCTGGGACTTTGTGTTTCTCCAAGGCCCACCACATGACATTCGGCGGTATCTTATCATAGGCCTTCTCCAAGTCAATGAACACCATATGCAAGTCCTTCTTTTGCTCCCTATATCTCTCCATAAGTTGTCATACCAAGAAAATGGCTTCCATGGTCGACCTCCCAGGCATGAAACCAAACTGATTTTTGGTCACGCTTGTCATTCTTCTTAAGCGGTGCTCAATGACTCTCTCCCATAGCTTCATTGTATGGCTCATCAGCTTAATTCCACGGTAATTAGTACAACTCTGAACATCCCCCTTGTTCTTGAAGATTGGTACTAATATACTCCGTCTCCATTCTTCTGGCATCTTGTTTGCCCGAAAAATGAGGTTGAAAAGCTTGGTTAGCCATACTATCGCTATGTCCCCGAGACCTTTCCACACCTCAATGGGGATACAATCAGGGCCCATCGCCTTGCCTCCTTTCATCCTTTTTAAAGCCTCCTTCACCTCAGACTCCTGGATGCGCCGCACAAAACGCATGCTGGTCTCATCAAAGGAGTCGTCAGTTCAATGGTAGAACTCTCATTCTCCCCATTGAACAGCTTGTCGAAGTACTCCCGCCATCTATGCTTAATCTCCTCGTCCTTCACCAAGAGTTGGCCTGCTCCGTCCTTGATGCATTTGACTTGGCCAATATCCCTCGTCTTCCTCTCTCGGATCTTAGCCATCTTATAGATGTCCCTTTCACCTTCCTTCGTGCCTAACCGTTGGTAGAGGTCCTCATATGCCCGACCCCTTGCTTCACCAACAGCTCGCTTTGCGGCCTTCTTCGCCATCTTGTACTTCTCTATGTTGTCTGCACTCCTATCCAGGTATAGGCGTCTGAAGCAATCTTTCTTCTCTTTAATCGCCTTCTGGACATCATCATTCCACCACCAGGTATCCTTATCTTCGCTTCTCCTTCCCCTGGACACTCCAAACTCCTCCGAGGCCACCTTACGAATGCAAGTCGCCATCTTCATCCACACATTGTCCGCATCCCCTCCTTCCTCCCAAGGGCCCTCCTTAATGACCCTCTCCTTGAACACCTGAGCTACCTCCCCCTTGAGCTTCCACCACTTCGTTCTAGCGACTTTGGCACGCTTATCCCACTGGACACGAATCCGAAAGTGGAAGTCAGCAACCACCAGCTTATGTTGGGGTACAACACTCTCTCCAGGTATCACCTTACAGTCTAGGCACGCACGCCTATCTTCTCTTCTCGAGAGGATGAAATCAATCTGGCTAGAGTGTTGGCCACTACTAAAAGTCACCAGATGTGATTCTCTCTTTCTAAAGAGGGTGTTAGCTACAATCATGTTGTAGGCTAGAGCAAAGCTTAAGACATCTTCTCCTTCTTGATTCCTGATGCCATGGCCAAAGCCCCCATGCGCCCCTTCAAAACCTGTGTTAGATGTACCCACGTGGCCATTGAGGTCTCCTCCTATGAAGAGCTTCTCACCAATCGATACACTCCTAACCATGTCTTCCAGGCCTTCCCAGAACTCCCTCTTGGTGTTCTCATTGTGGCCTACTTGCGGGGCATACGCGCTGATAACATTGAGAACCAAGTCCTCAACTACCAGCTTGACCAAGATAATCCGGTCCCCACGTCTCTTGACGTCTACCACTCCATACTTGAGGCTCTTGTTGATCAAGATGCCTACGCCATTTCTGTTTGCAGCCGTCCCCGTGTACCACAGCTTGAAGCCGGTATCCTCCACCTCCTTCGCCTTCTGTCCTCTCCATTTGGTTTCTTGGATGCAGAGGATATCAACACCTCTCCTCACCGCTGCATCAACTAGCTCCCGAAGCTTCCCTGTCAGAGACCCTACGTTCCAGCTACCTAAGCGAATCCTCCTAGGCTCGGCTAGCTTCCTTACCCTTCGCACCCGTCGAGTCAAATGCGAAGACCCTTGCTCATTTTCCACTACACCCGGGCGCCGATGTAGCGCACCACTAAGGATGCGACAACCCGATCCTCGCTCACTTGCCACCGTATCCAGATCAAGATATGGCGCGCCACTTGGGGGGTGACGGCCCGGCCCTTGCCCACTTTCCACCACACCCGAGTTCCGATGTGGCGCGTTGCTGAGAGGGTTACGCCCCAACGAAAATCTTTTGGGTTTCATCTCCATAAGAGTGGCTGAGTTTTTACGTTGGCTCGCCAAGCCTATCACAACCCTCCTCCTTTACCCGGGCTTGGGACCGGCTATGTTGAGACAACATAGGCGGAGTTATATCTATTAAACCAAAAATACAAAAAAATACCTTGCTGCAATTTATTTTATTTGGCATTCGATCTATCAATATTTACAACTCTCTCACGTCCGTTTGCCAATTTCTGGCGCTGCTACCCGAAAGGGATTGACAAACCCTTTTACACGTCGGGTTGCGAGTGGTTGTTATTTGTGTGTAGGGGTTGCTTACATTGTGTTGCTTGGTTCTCCTAATGGTTAGATAATCTTGGTTTCATCACTGAGGGAAATATGTACCGTCGCTGTGCTGCATCATCCCTTCCTCTTTGGAGAAATACCGGCGTAGTCCTAGTCGACATCAGATCTCACGGGTACAGAAGGTTGCGGCGGCGGAAAAGTATTTTTGTGGACGCTTCTGGAGGTTCTGGAATATATGTGAATATATAGGAGGAAGAAGTAGGTCAGGAGATCCTCGAGGGGGCCACAAGGTAGGGGGGTGCGCCACCCTAGGGCGCACCCTCCACCCTCGCCGCCGCCTCGTGGCTCTTCCAACTTGGACTCCAAGTCCTCTGGGTGTCTTTGGGTCCAAGAAAAATCATCGTGAAGTTCTATTCTGTTTGGACTCCGTTTGATATTCCTTTTCTGCGAAGCTCAAAGACAAGGAAAATAGAAACTGGCACCGGGCTCTAGGTTAATAGGTTAGTCCCCAATATAATATAAAATACTCCCCCCGTCCACTAGAAAGTGTGCGTCTGGCTCGAGTAGTTTTCCCAAAATAAGCGTACGCCTGGCTCCGCAGCGATCCATTGAGGTAATTTTGCGTTCACCCCCTCGGTCTATGCCTCGAGGCAACCGTAGAGGTCAACCACCCAATCCACTCATTTTCTCCCCCAACGACCCGATCCACTCATCCTCTCCCCAAAAGTTTCCCCAATCTTCCTCCTCTCCCAGAATGCCTCTCCTCCCCCGATCCAATCCTAGTTTGCTAGGAGTCAATCCTCCAATCCAAGGCAGTCGCTGGTCATGGGGAGAGTAATGGCGGCCAGTCTATATAAACTCCCAGTACGATGTGCCTCACTGTAGCCATGGCGGGCGGCGAAGCGGAAGCCGATGATGGCTAGCGAATCATGGCCGTCACGACGTCCGGTGGTGCTACACGCGATCGCGGAGGATCTGGTTCTGGAGGCCCTCACCGTGCTCGTGCAGTCAAGTTTCGAGCGCGTATGCCCTCGTACATCCTTCGACGGTGGCGATTTGGTTGCGGCGCCAAGATCCTTGACCTGGACGAGGACATAGGGGCTGATGGTGAAGCAGGTGTAGGCCATGGAGGCGCTGTACCCGGCGCTGCAGCGGGTCATGCGCCTAACCAGGTCGGTGCGGCAGTAGGTGCTAACCAGGTCGACGGCACGACAACATCAGTGCGTCCTGGGGCTGACCATGATCGAGCGGTCGCAGGTGCTGGGAATGTAGCGGAGAAGATGATACTAGCTCCGTAAGTTGGTTGGATGCAAAATCTTTAATTTGTTTGACTTGTAGTTTGGCTGGATGTAGCAAGTATGGCTACATATTTTTATGTTCTCCAAGTATGAAAATCGATTTGTACTATCGGAGTATGGAAGATATTACTACTATGTATGATCAATTGTTATGGTGATTAGTGTCCTAGTCTCTAAAGATAATTTTTGGTTATGGATGATCTCTTGTTATGATGCATAATTTCCGATTTTTTATTATGTTCCAATTTTAAGTTGGATAAATAATTGGACAAACAAAAGATGAAAATTACTCTTGCCATGGATTGGATAGACAAAAGATGAAAATTACTCTTGCCATGGATTGGATAGACAAAAGATCAATTCCTTGTCCCTATAGCTACTTCGATTGATGATGAAAATTACATTCTTTATTTGACATGAAAATTACTCTAGCTATGGATACTAGATGGCGGATAATTTACATTCTTCATTTTATGATTTATATGATGCATGACCAGAGTAATGCTGGAAGTGGCATGAAAATTACTCGATGCTAGATGATGCATATTTTTAGATTTTCAATGTTGTTCCAATTTTAAGTTGGATAAATAATTGGATAAACAAATGATGAACTCAATAGTAGTTGGATAAACAATTTCATCCCAATGTCCAGCATTACAAAAGTTGCCGCATCTAATATTACAACTTCTAGTTGGCTAAGGTCTGCATGGCGCTCTCATATAGTTCGCGATCACAGTCTAAAACATTAGGAAGATTTCCTGCCCGTTCTAGGCCATCCTTGTAAATGTGAGGGATCTTGTAGTCGTTGCCTCCACCTCTCTTCATGACCTCAATTAAGCAGCCTTGTAGTGTTAGGAATTTTTTTATCTTATTAGCATCATAGGCATCATATTCATGCTGCACATTGTTGATTAGCTCATCTAAATTGTTATACACTAGCATATCCGACATGGACTGTAGTGAAGAAAATAGGCCAAGGTCTAGGCAATTAATATCGGGTGAGTTAGAGGGCTGTTGCATGAGGCAAATATCAAGCCCAGTTTGGGCAACAACATTAAGGACACCTAGGTCATTACTTGGGACATGTGATGGCGCATTGTCTTGCTGGATCCATATGGTCTCACCTGTGAGCTCTGGAGGCCAAACTGCTTGAATAGCTGCTAGTACCTTTTCAATCAAAAATTGACTCGACGTTTCTCTCTTTACTGAGATTGTTTTGGTGATTAGTGTCCCTCTTGGACGGTAATCACTTTTCCTTGGTGTTGTCTCCTACAAACAATAACCCAAATCAAGTTAGATTAAGTACTATGTGCATAATGAATAAAAGAATTAAAGGTTGAAATTCACCTTTTTGATAAAGGACCAAATGCCTATCTTCCCATCAAAAATACAAATACCTTATGCATTGTATCTAGGCCTAGCGATAGCAACCAAAAACATGATTTTGCCAATGGAGTTCTGATGTGGCTTGAAGCTACATCGGTATTTCCCCAAAGAGGAAGGGATGATGCAGCACAACGGTGGTAGGTATTTCCCTCAGATATGAAACCAAGATTATCGAACTAGTAGGTGAACCAAGCAACACAACATAAACAACCCCTGCACACAAATAACAAATCCTCGCAACCCGACGTGTTAAAGGGGTTGTCAATCCCTTCCGGGTACGGCGCCTCAAGATAGGCAAACGGACATGAGATAAAATTGTAGTAGATTGATAGATCGAACGCCAAATAAAATAAATAAGGATAAATTGCAGCAAGGTGTTTTTGTATTTTTTGTTTAATAGAACTGAAAATAAATGCAAAGGAAAAGTAGATTGCAAAGGCAAATATATGAGAAAGAGACCCAGGGGCCGTAGGTTTCACTAGTGGCTTCTCTCGATAAAAATAGCAAAGGTGGGGTGAACAAATTACTGTTGGGCAATTGATCGAACTTCAAATACTCATGATGATATCCATGTAATGATCATTATATAGGCATCACGTCCAAGATTAGTACACCGACTCCTGCCTGCGTCTACTACTATTACTCCATACATCGACCGCTATCCATCATGCATCTAGTGTATTAAGTTCATGGAGAAACGAAGTAATGCAATAAGAACGATGACATGATGTAGACAAGATCTATCTATGTAGAGATAGACCCCATCGTTTTATCCTTAGTAGCAACGATACATACATGTCGGTTCCCCTTCTGTCATTGGGATCAAGCACCGTAAGATCAAATCCACTACAAAGCACCTCTTCCCATTGCAAAATAAATAGATCAAGTTGGCCAAACAAGACCCAAATATCGAAGAAGAAATATGAGGCTATAAGCAATCATGCATAAAAGAGATCAAAGAAACTCAAATACTTTAATGGATATAAAAAAGATATATCTGATCATAAACTCAAAGTTCATCCATCCCAACAAACACACCGCAAAAGAGTTACATCATATGGATGTCCAAGAGACCATTGTATTAAGAATCAAGAGAGAGAGAGAGAGAGAGAGAGAGAGAGAGAGAGAGAGAGCCATCTAGCTACTAACTACGGACCCGAAGATCTACAAAGAACTACTCACGCATCATCGGAGAGGCATCAATGGAGGTGGTGAACCCCATCCGAGATGGTGTCTAGATTGGATCTGGTGGTTCTGGACACTGCGGTGGCTGGATCAATATTTCGTTGACTCCCCTAGGGTTTTGGGAATATTGGAGTATTTATAGAGGAAAGAGGCAGTTCGGGGGGCACCAGAGGTTGGCACAACCCACCAGGGCGCGCTTGGGCCTCCTGGCGTGCCCTGGTGGGTTGTGCTCTCCTCGGAGCACCCCCAAGCACAGCCAGGGCCCATTATGTTCCTTCTGGTTCAAAAAAATCTCCATAAAGTTTCGTTGCGTTTGGACTCCATTTGATATTGATTTCCTGCGATGTAAAAAACATGTAGAAAACAACAACTGGCACTTGGCACTATGTCAATAGGTTAGTACCAAAAAATGATATAAAAAGATTATAAAACATCCAAGATTGATAATATAACAGCATGGAACATTCAAAAATTATAGATACGTTGGAGACGTATCAGCATCCCCAAGCTTAACTCCTACTCGTCCTCGAGTAGGGAAGTGATAAAAACAGAATTTTTATGTGGAATACTGCCTAACATGTCATATGATATTTTTCCTTTTAGCATGGACATTTGGACTTTTATATTGTTCAAAGCAATAGTCTAGTTTTGACATGATAATTTAAATACTCAAGCATATCAACAAGCAACCATGTATTTCAAAATATCAACGCTAAAATAAGCTATCCCTAGCCCATCATGCTCAACCATTGATCTATTCATGAAACACACTTGCATATTAGCTATGTCCAATACTCAAGTATGATCATATTGCCTCCTAGTTGGTGCTTTTTATAAGAGAAGATGGAGACTCAAATTCAAAATAAATATTGCATAAAGTAAAAGATAGGCCCTTCGTAGAGGGAAGTAGGGATTTGTACAGGTGCCAGAGCTCTAAGAGAAAAACTTAGAGATAAAAAACATTTTGGGAGGTGTATCCCTCCCACCAATGAAAATGACTTAGAGTTCCCAATACTTTCCATGCATAGTTATATCATAGGCGGTTTCCAAATAGAAAATAAAGTTTATTCCTTTTTCCACCATACTTCCACTTTCCATGGCTAACCGTACCCATGGGTGCCCTCCGTACCAACACTTTCCAAGGAATTTATTGTTTGACAACATAAAGTAAATTCATTTTTTTATTTCGGGACTGGGCATACCTAATACCTTTGCCTTACTCTTGTGCAATGACAAGTGAATAAACATTCATCGTGAGAATAACACATCTAGTATGGAAAATATTAGCCACCCCTCAGCGCTCCACGAGCGAAATGAACACACAAAAGAGAAGGTTATTTTGAAAATTAGAGATGGCACATGCAAATTTGCTTAGAATGGTAAAAGAATATCGCATATAGGTAGATATAGTGGACTCATGTGGCAAAACTGGGTTAAAGGTTTTTGGATGCACAAGTAGAGATCATATTCAGTGCGAAATGAAGGCTAATAAAAGATTGAGAAGTGACCAACCAAGAAACGAATAATCTCATAAGCGAGCATTAAGCATAATTAACATCGAATTATGCACCACAAGTAGGATATAATTTCATTGCATGAATATTGACTTTCGTTCCTGCATAGGGAATCAGAAACCTTAACACCAATATTCTTACTAAAGGATAATTACTCATCAACATAACTCACATATCACATCATCATATCTCAAAACTATTACTAAGAATCAAGTTTATTTTGTCCAATGATCTTCATTAAAGTTTTTATTATATCCTTCTTGGATATATATCACTTTGGAACTAATTTTTATGTGTTGCTTTTGATAAGCTCAAACAAATATAAGTGAAGATCATGAGCATAACATTTCTTCCTTTCTCTCAAATTAATTTAAGTGAAGCAAGAGAGAATTTCTTGAAAATTTTACTAACTCTCAAATAAATCTAAGTGAAGCAAGATAGCATTTCTTCAAAAATACTAAAGCACACCGTGCTCAAAAAGATATAAGTGAAGCACTAGAGCAAGTCCATTGCTCATTAAAAAATTTAAATGAAGCATAGAGAGCAATTCTAACAAGTCATGACATGATTTTGGCTCTCTCAAATAGGTGTGTCCAGCAAGGGATCAAGACTTAAAACACAAAATAAAATAAGCAAAGACTCATATCATACAAGACGTTCCAAGCAAAACACATAGTATGTGACGAATAAAAATATAGCTTCGAGTAAAATACCGATGGTCGTTAGAAGAAAGAGGGGATGCCACTCGGGGGCATCCCCAAGCTTAGTTGGTTGCTCATTTTTGGATAATAGCTTGGGATGCCGGGGCATCCCCAAGATTAGGCTCTTGTACTCCTTATTCCTTCATCCATCGCAAGATAACCCAAAACTTGAAAACTTCAATCACACAAACTCAACAAAACCTTTGTGAGATCCGTTAGTATAAGAATAATAAATCACTACTATAAGTGTTGTATCAAACCAATTCATATTTTGTTCTTGCATTATATCTAATGTATTCCAACTTTTCTATGGCAAAAACTCATCAAAGAAAACCATAGAGCCATCAAAATAAGCACACAACACAAAGAAAACAGAATCTGTCAAAACAAAATAGTGTGTAGAAATCTTACTATTTTGAGTACTTCTGTAACGCCCAAAATTCTAAAAAATTAGGACGGTCTGAGAAATTTGTATATTGATCTATATCAACTGGAATGGTTATTTTATCGCTCTCTGGTAAAAAATGAAAATTATTTTTGTCAGCGTAAAAGTTTCCGTTTTTCAGCAAGATCAAACAACTATCACCCAAGAAGATCCTAAAGGCTTTACTTGGCACAAAAACTAATTAAAACATAAAAAACAATCATAACAGTAGCATAATTGTGCTAACACTCAAAAACAGGAAGGAAAAAGCAAAAATAAATTTTATTCATTGGGTTGCCTCCCAACAAGCGATATAGTTTTACGCCCTTAGCTAGGTGAAACGTCTCCAACGTATCTATAATTTTTGATTGTTCCATGCTATTATATTATATGTTTTGGATATTAATGGGCTTTAATATGATCTTTATATTATTTTGGGAATAACTTATTAACCGGAGGCCCAGTGCCAGTTTTTGTTTTCTTGCCTATTTTAGAGTTCCACAGAAAAGGAATACCAAACGGAATCCAAACGGAATGAAACCTTCACGATGATCTTTCTTGGACGAAAAGCAAACCAGGAGACTTGGAGTGAAAGTCTAGAACTCCGTGAGGCAGCCACGAGGCAGGAGGGCGCGCCTAGGGGGGTAGGCACGCCCTCACCCACGTGGGCCCCACGTAGCTCCACTGACGTACTTCTTTCACCTATTTATACTCTTATACCCTAGATCGATCATAGAGAGCCACAGAACCAATTTTCCACCGCCGCAACCTTCTGTACCCATGAGATCCCATCTTGGGGCCTTTTTCGGCGATCTGCAGGAGGGGGAATCGATCACCGAGGGCTTCTACATCAGCACCGTAGCCTCTCCGATGAAGCGTGAGTAGTTTACCACAGGCCTTCAGGTCCATAGTTATTAGCTAGATGGCTTCTTCTCTCTCTTTGATTCTCAATACAACGTTCTCCTTGATGTTCTTGGAGATCTATTCGATGTAATACTCTTTTGCGGTGTGTTTGCCGAGATCCGATGAATTGTGGGTTTATGAACAAGATTATCTATGAATATTATTTGGTTCTTTTCTAAATCTTATATGCATGATTTGATATCTTTGCAAGTCTCTTCGAATTATCGGTTTAGTTTGGCCTACTAGATTGATCTTTCTTGCAATGGGTGAAGTGCTTAGCTTTGGGTTCAATCTTGCGGTGTCCTTTCCCGGTGACAGTAGGGGCAACAAGGCACGTATTGTATTGTTGACATCGAGGATAAAAAGATGGGGTTTATACCATATTGTTTGAGTTTATCCCTCTACATCATGTCATCTTGCTTAATGCGTTACTCTATTCTTATGAACTTAATACTCTAGATGCATGTTGGATAGCAATCGATGTGTGGAGTAATAGTAGTAGATGCAGAATCGTTTCGATCTACTTGACACAGACATGATGCATATATTCATGATCATTGCCTAGATATTCTCATAACTATGCGCTTTTCTATCAATTGCTCGGCAGTAATTTGTTCACCCATCGTAATACATGCTATCTTGAGAGAAGCCACTAGTGAAACCTATGGCCATCGGGTCTCTTTCTTTATTATATTGCATCTCTTTTATTTACACCACATGTCATTTACTATTTTGCTATCTTTACTTTCCAATCTATACAACAAAAATACCAAAAATATTTACTTTACTATCTTTATTAGATCTCACTTTTGCGAGTGATCGTGAAGGGATTGACAACCCCTTTATCACGTTGGTTGCAAGGTTCTTGATTGTTTGTGCAGGTACTAGGTGACTTGTGCGTTGTCTCCTACTGGATTGATACCTTGGTTCTCTAAAACTAAGGGAAATACTTATGCTACTTTGCTGCATCACCCTTTCCTCTTCAAGGCAAAACCAACGCATGCTCAAGAGGTAGCAAGAAGGATTTCTGGCGCCGTTGCCGGGGAGATCTATGCCAAGTCAATACATACCAAGTACCCATCATAAACTCTTGTCCCTCGCATTACATTATTTGACATTCGCCTCTCGTTTTCCTCTCCCCCACTTCTAAAACAATTTTCAAAACCTTTGCCTTTTCTTCGCCCCTTTTCCGTTCGTCTCTTTTTGCTTGCTTCTTGTGTGCTTGTATGTTGGATTGACTGGTTGTCACGATGGCTCAAGATAATACCAAATTGTGTGACTTTTACAATACCAACAACAATGATTTAATTACCACTCCGATTGCTCCTACTACCGATGCTGAATCTTGTGAAATTAATACCCCTTTGTTGGATCTTGTTTTGAAAGATCAATTTTTTGGCCTTCCTAGTGAAGATGCCACTACCCATCTACTTTTGTTGATTTGTGTGATATGCAAAAGAAGAAATATGTGGATAATGATATTGTTAAATTGAAGCTATTTCCGTTTTCGCTTAGAGATCATGCTAAAACTTGGTTCTCTTCTTTGCCTAAAAATAGTATTGATTCATGGAATAAGTGCAAAGATTCTTTTATCTCTAAGTATTTTCCTCCCACTAAGATCATCTCTCTTAGGAACGATATTATGAATTTTAAGCAACTTGATCATGAGCATGTTGCACAAGCTTGGGAGAGGATGAAATTAATGATACATAATTGCCCTACACATGGTTTGAATTTATGGATGATTATACAAATTTTTTATGCCGGATTGAATTTTGCTTCTAGAAATCTTTTAGATTTGGCCGCGGGAGGCACTTTTATGGAAATCACTTTAGGAGAAGCTACTAAACTCCTAGACAATATTATGGTTAATTATTCTCAATGGCACACGGAAAGATCCACTAGTAAAAAAGTTCATGCGATTGAAGAGATTAATGTTTTGAGTGGAAAGATGGATGATATGCCTTTGTCCACTTTGATTGAGAATAATAATGAATCTATGGATGTGAATTTTGTTGGTAGGAACAATTTGGTAACAACGCGTATAGAGGAAATTTTAATTCTAGGCCATTTCCTAGTAATTCCTCTAATAATTATGGTAATTCCTACAACAACTCTTATGGAAATTTTAATAAGATGCCCTCTGATTTTGAGATTAGTGTTAAAGAATTTATGAGTTCACAAAAGAATTTCAATGCTTTGGTTGAAGAAAAATTGTTTAAGATTGATGAGTTGGCTAGGAACATGGATATAATTTCTCTTGATGTTGATTCTTTGAAACTTAGATCTATTCCACCTAAACATGATATCAACGAGTCTCTCAAAGCCATGAGAATTTCCATTGATGAGTGCAAAGAAAGAACCGCTAGGATGCATGCTAAAAAGATTGCTTTATGAAAGCATATTCTTCTAGTTTTTGTGATAATAATGATGTAGATCTAAAAGTGATTGATGTGCTTCCTATTAAATATTTGTTTTCCAATATGAATCTTGATAAAGATGGGACTAGAGATGAGTCAACTTTAGTTAAAAGGTGTCCCAATGATTCATAGTTTTTAGATCTTGATGCAAAAATTAGTAAAAGTGGGATTGAAGAGGTCAAAACTTTACATAGCAATGAACCCACTATTTTGGATTTCACGGAATTTAATTGTGATAATTGCTATTTGATAGATTGTATTTCCTTGTTGCAATCCATTTTAAATTCTCCTCACGCTTATAATCAAAATAAAGCTTTTACTAAACATATCGTTGATGCTTTAATGCAATCCTATGAAGAAAATCTTGAACTAGAAGTTTCTATCCCTAGAAAACTTTATGATGAGTGGGAACCTACTATTAAAATTAAGATTAAAGATTATGAATGCTATGCTTTGTGTGATTTGGGTGCTAGTGTTTCAACGATTCAAAAAACTTTGTGTGATGTGCTAGGTTTCCGTGAATTTGATGATTGTTCTTTAAATTTGCATCTTGCGGATTTCACCATTAAGAAACATATGGGAAGGATTAATGATTTTCTTATTGCCGCAAATAGGAACTATGTGCCCGTAGATTTCATTGTTCTTGATATAGATTGCAATCCTACATGTCCTATTATTCTTGGTGGACCTTTCCTAAGAACGATTGGTGCAATTATTGACATGAAAGGAGGAAATATTAGATTCCAATTACTGTTAAGGTAAGGCATGGAACACTTTCTGTAGCGACCAGACCTCAAACAGTCCGGTCTCTGTGCATCAGTGTCATCCCTGGATCGATAATGCTGACACGCACAATACTTGAGGATTTATAACAGAGTAGCAATCACACACTTATTACATGGAACGTCTCAAAAGAGAACATAAAAAAATAAATATGGCTTAAGGCCATCTAACTCGATAACAGCAGAAGGCTTGGAAGATAAAGTGAGTCCATCACCTCCAACGGCATCATTGAGTGAAAGACAATGACCTATGGCTCCTTACTCGTCATCTGAAAAGTCTGCAACATGATATGTTGCAGACCGAAACGGGTCAGCACATGGAATATGCTAGCAATGTAACACAAGAGAGAAGTGAACAGAATAATTGCTATCACTACATGCATATATGGCTGGTGGAGGCTGTATGGTTAATATGTTTTGCGAAAAGCAAATTTTTTCCTACAACAAAGGAATAAATTTATTTAACTAACATGGTAGTTGTTAAACATTGAGAAGGTTCCTCCAACTCAATCCCAATTAAACATCATCATTAACCCAATCAATTTAAATTAAGAGTGATGAGATCCACATGATAATCCAAGAACTAGATACTCAAGATGTCCATAACCGGGGGCACGACTAACCATGATTAGTTTATACACTCTGTAGAGGTTTGCACACTTTTCCCCACAAGACTCGAATACATCCATGGTCAGAGATTCAAGACACAGTCTTTCTGAAGCATTAACTCTCTACTCTGGGTAGACTATACCACATACAACCCACTACATCTGCTAGTCTACCTCTTCAAGAGCTTCACGCAACTTACTCAACTATGCTAGAGCCCATAATAGCTTGTGGCTGCACACGGAAGTTTCTAGCATGAATAATCTTATGATCCCTTTGAGCCTGGATGGCGGGCCGTAGGATGATCACACAGGTCCTCCGGGATATCCTAGGACAACATTGGATTCTCTAGGTGCCCACAAACAATCCACCCAGATGTGTATTTAAGTTGTCACCTTAAGTCGAACCATTAATTAACAAACTCACATCTGTCATGAAAATACTCAAACCCAACCCACGTCTACGAGCATATCATAGCAATATAAGCCACGTAGAAGTAACTCCCATAGGTTTGATAATAAACAGGTGAATATGTACTACCTCATCTACTTCCCAAAAACCACAATTTAATTAGGTCCTAACCATGCAATTGTTTGAGGACTGATCTAATGCAATAAAACTGGGTAGTAAAGAGGTATGATCAAAGTGTTACTTGCCTTGCTGATGATCCGCAAAACCTAGAGGCTCATAGTAGCACGCTTCGCACTCCGGGTACTCTATCACAACAAACAAGCATACAATAAGCACTCGATAAGAAGCACGGGTAAAACTCAAATAAGAAGATCTAACCAGAAAGTTCAACTTAAGAACTCCGGTTTGCAAAAAGAATCAAATCAAACGAAGCAACAAAGCACAAACTACGAAAGAAACAAGATCCGTTTACTGATCTGGACTTAGATCAAATTTTACAGTACCAAAATATTGTTCAAGTTGGTTAAACAGAAAGAGGGCTTCGAGATGAAGATCTAGGCGCTTGAATCGCCTGATTCCGATAAACGAGCGAAAAGATATACTAGACCGAAGATTAGGGCAGAAATCGCGATCGAAAATAATCACAGAAAAACCCCGGAAAAAGAAAACTGACGAACAGGCTAATGAATGAACGTTTGTCGTCTGCGGTTAGCTGGTGAAAACCGTTCGTTAAAACGAACGTATGAACAGGCGTTCGCTAAATAACTAAACCGAAAAAACCAATCTAATAAAAAAACTTTTCGAAAAAAACCGATCGGTTTCCTCGCGAAAACCGATGGCGGTAGCGGCTACCTCCGGCAGTCGGCGAGGCGGCGGCGTCCGCTCCGGCGGCGGGGTGTGGCGGCGGCGAGCGGGACCGGCGGCGGCGAGCGGCGGGGCTAGGGTTCGGCGGGGCTGGCGACTTGGGCCTTGGGGTCGCAGGCCTTCGGCTTATAAAGCCGCCCGGGCGCAGTGTCCAGGTCGGACACGGCCCGGTAAGTCAGTTGACTTTTTTTTAAATAATTCCGCTCATAAAAATGAATAAAAGAAATACTAAACGGACTCCAAAAATCCTGAAATAAATTTTCCCCGTCCTCTAAAAATCTACCGGACAAGGTGAACATTTATTTGGGCTTCTAATGCAATTTTGAAAAACATATATTTTTCCTAATTCAAATAAAATAGTGATAAAAACTCCGAATAAAATCTTATTTGACTTTAACATTAAACCCCCAATATTTCTTTATTTTGGGGAAGTCATTTTATCCCCTCTCTTTTTTATTTTCATAAAAGAAATATTCGGAGAGAAAATAATTAAAATCAAGCTATCCTCTTTTCAAAATTTGAGAAAACTCAAATATGAAAATGACAAAATCCCCAACTCTCTCCGTGGGTCCTTGAGTTGCGTAGAATTTCTAGGATCAAACCAAAATGCAAAAAAATATGATATGCAATGATGATCTAATGCATAACATTCCAAATTGGAAATTTGGGATGTTACACTTTCCTAGGAAGAAATTTAAATTGCCTTATGAATCTATTATAAGAGCCACTTATGGATTGCATACCAAAGATGACAATACCTAGATCTATTCTTGTTTTTATGCCTAGCTAGGGGTGTTAAACGATAGCGCTTGTTGGGAGGCAACCCAATTTTATTTTTGTTCTTTGCTTTTTGATCCTATTTAGTAATAAATATTTCATCTAGCCTCTGTTATGATTGTGTTTTTGTGCTTTAATTAGTGTTTGTTCCAAGTAAAGCCTTTAGGATCTTCTTGGGTGATTGTTGTTTGATTTTGCTGATAAAAACAAAAAGTATTCGCTCATGAAAATAATTTTCATTTTTTACCAGAGAGAGATAAAATACCAATTCCAACTGCAGCAGATCAATATACCAATTTTCCTGGTCGTCCTAATTTTCAGAATTTTTGGAGTTACACAAGTATTCGAAACCTACAGATTTCTACAGACTATTCTGTTTTTGACAAATTCTGTTTTTCGCGTGTTGTTTGCTTATTTTGATGCATCTATGGCTAGTATCGGGGGGTATGAACCATAGAGAAGTTGGAATACAGTAGTTTTAACACCAATATAAATAAATAATGAGTTCATTACAGTACCTTAAAGTGGTGGTTTATTTTCTTATACTAACGGAGCTCATGAGATTTTCTGTTGAGTTTTGTGTTGTGAAGTTTTCAAGTTTTTGGGTAAAAATTTGATGGATTTTGGAATAAGGAGTGGCAAGAGCCTAAGATTGGGTATGCCCAAGGCACCCAAGGTAAAATTCAAGGACAACCAAAAGCCTAAGCTTGGGGATGCCCCGGAAGGCATCCCCTCTTCCGTCTTCGTCTATCGGTAACTTCACTTGAGGCTATATTTTTATTCACCACATGATATGTGTTTTGCTTGGAGTGTCTTGTATGATTTGAGTCTTTGCTTTTTAGTTTACCACAATCATCCTTGCTGTACACACCTTTTGGGAGAGACACGCATGAATCTGAGTTTATTAGAATACTCTATGTGCTTCACTTATATCTTTTGAGCTAGATAATTTTGCTCTAGTGCTTCACTTATAGTCCCTCCGTCCGGAAATACTTGTCATCAAAATGAATAAAAGGGGATGTATCTAGACATATTTTAGTTATAGAAATTATTGATCTCTCATGCTTAACTTGTATTATTTTGAGAGTCCTTTAGAACAACATGGTATTTTGCTTTGGCTATAAAATTAGTCCCAATATGATGGGCATCCAAGATGGGTATAATAAAAACTTTCATATAAAGTGCATTGAATACTATGAGAAGTTTGATTCCTTATGATTGTTTTGAGATATGAAGATGGTGATATTAGAGTTAGGCTAGTTGAGTAGTTGTGAATTTGAGAGATACTTGTGTTAAAGTTTGTGATTCCCGTAGCATGCACGTATGGTGAACCATTATGTGATGAAGTCGGAGCATGATTTATTTTTTTGATTGTCTTCCTTATGAGTGGCGGTCGGGGACGAGCGATGGTCTTTTCCTACCAATCTATCCCCCTAGGAGCATGCACGTAGTACTTCGTTTCGATAACTAATAGATTTTTGCAATAAGTATGTGAGTTCTTTATGACTAATGTTGAGTCCATGGGTTATACGCACTCTCACCCTTCCACCATTGCAAGCCTCTCTAGTAACGCGCAACTTTCGCCGGTACCATAAACCCACCAGTTACCTTCCTCAAAACAGCCACCATACCTACCTATTATGGCATTTCCATAGCCATTCTGAGATATATTGCCATGAAACTTTCCACTATTCTGTTTATTATGACACGCCTCATCATTGTCATATTGTTTTCTATGATCATGTAGTTGACATCGTATTTGTGGCAAAGCCACCGTTCATAATTTTTCATACATGTCACTCTTGAATCATTGCACATCCCGGTACACTGCTGGAGGCATTCACATAGAGTCATATTTTGTTCTAAGTATTGAGTTGTAATTCTTGATTGTAAGTAAATAAAAGTGTGATGACCATCATTATTAGAGCATTGTCCTAGTGAGGAAAGGATGATGGAGACTATGATTCCCCCACAAGTCGGGATGATACTCCGGACAAAAAAGAAAAAAAAGAAAAAAAGATGCCATATAAAAAAGAGAAAAGGACCAAATAAAAAAAATAAAAAATGAGAGAAAAAGAGAGAAGGGGCAATGCTACTATACTTTTTCCACACTTGTGCTTCAAAGTATCACCATCATCTTCATGATAGAGAGTCTCCTATTTTGTCACTTTCATATACTAGTGGGAATTTTTCATTATAGAACTTGGCTTGTATATTCCAATGATATGGGCTTCCTCAAAATGCCCTAGGTCTTCGTGAGCAAGCAAGTTGCATGCACACCCACTTAGTTTCTTTTTGAGCTTTCATACACTTATAACTCTAGTGCATCCGTTGCATGGCAATCCCTACTCACCGACATTGATATCTATTGATGGGCATCTCCATAGCCCGTTGATACGCCTAGTTGATGTGAGACTATCTTCTCCTTTTTGTCTTCTCCACAACCACCATTCTATTCCACCTATAGTGCTATTTCCATGGCTCACGCTCATGTATTGCGTGAAGATTGAAAAAGTTTGATAACATCAAAAGTATGAAACAATTGCTTGGCTTGTCATCGGGGTTGTGCACGATTTAAATATTTTGTGTGATGAAGATAGAGCATAGCCATACTATATGATTTTGTAGGGATAGCTTTCTTTGGCCATGTTATTTTGAGAAGACATGATCACTTTGTTAGTATGCTTGAAGTATTATTATTATTTTTATGTCAATATTAAAATTTTGTCTTGAATCTTTCGGTTCAGAACATTCATTCCACAATAAAGAAAATTACATTGATAATTATGTTAGGTAGCATTCCACATCAAAAATTCTGTTTTTATCATTTACCTACTCAAGGACGAGCGGGAATTAAGCTTGGGGAAGCTTGATACGTCTCCAATGTATCTATAATTTTTTGTTGTTCATGCTATCATATTACCTGTTTTGGATGTTTAATGGGCTTTAATATACTGTTTTATATTATTTTTGGGACTAACCTATTAACCGGAGGCCCAATGCCAGTTTTTGTTTTTTTTGCCTATTTTAGAGTTTCGCAGAAAAGGAATACCAAACGGAATGAAACCTTCACGATGATCTTTCTTGGACCGAAAGCAAACCAGGAGACTTGGAGTGGTAGTCTGGAACTCCGTGAGGCAGCCACGAGGCAGGAGGGCGTGCCCAGGGGGGTAGGCGCCCCGCACCCTCGTGGGCCCCACGTAGCTCCACTGACGTACTTCTTTCGCCTATATATACTCTTTTACCCTAGATTGATCGCAGAGAGCCACGAAACTAGTTTTCCACCGCCGAAACCTTCTGTACCCGTGAGATCCCATCTTGGGGCCTTTTCCGGCGATCTGCCGAAGGGGGAATCGATCACAGAGGGCTTCTACATCAACACCATAGCCTCTCTCATGAAGCGTAAGTAGTTTACCACAGACCTTCGGGTCCATAGTTATTAGTTACATGGCTTCTTATCTCTCTTTGATTCTCAATACAACGTTCTCCAAGATGTTCTTGGAGATCTATTCGATGTAATACTCTTTTGCAGTGTGTTTGCCGAGATCCGACGAATTGTGGGTTTATGAACAAGATTATCTATGAATATTATTTGGTTCTTTTCTGAATTCTTATATGCATGATTTGATATCTTTGCAAGTCCCTTCGAATTATCGGTTTAGTTTGGCCTACCAGATTGATCTTTCTTGCAATGGGAGAAGTGCTTAGCTTTGGGTTCAATCTTGCAGTGTCCTTTCCCAGTGATAGTAGGGGCAGCAAGGCATGTATTGTATTGTTTCCATCGAGGATAAAAATATGGGGTTTATATCATATTGTTTGAGTTTATCCCTCTACATTATGTCATCTTGCTTAATGCATTACTCTGTTCTTATGAACTTAATACTCTAGATGCATGCTGGATAGTGGTCTAGCGGGGCAGAGGAAGCAAAAGCACAAGACAACCAGAATAGCGCCAAGACCAGAGACACAAAGAGCAAGAGGGCGAGGTGGACTCCCCCGGCAAGACCCTTGCTGGGGCGGCCTTCGCGGCCCTGGCGAGGCCTTGCCGGGGCAACTTGCCCAACGCCAGTAGAGCCCCCCACCCTTGAGCCCAAGGGTTCCAACACCATCAACCACATTGGAACCAAGGCTCGGGGGGCACCTCCATGGTGACATACAAATCTTTGTGGAGACAAAGAGCACACAAGGCTAGACGATGACCAGAAGACAAGACAATCACAAGCCCCCTTGCCGAGGATGCCCCCGAGGCCCCGACAAGGCTCCTTGCCGAAAACACCTGCATGGCCCCGGCAAGACCCTTGCCGAGGGCGACCACAAGACCCCAGCAAGACCCTTGACGGGAATATACGCAAGACCGCGACAAGACCTTGCCGCCCCATCACCGCCCCAGCTCAGCGGCCAACCCACCAACTGAAGCTAGCACCCACGTAGCAGTACGTGGATACTAATCCAGCTAGTCAAGCACATGCGTGGTGGCATGCAGATCTTCGTGAAGACCCTACCACCACGCCATCTCAGCAGCTTGCTAGCTTACGTGGCGTTGCACGCCTCGTTGGCCTGGACGCGTGTCGGAGCGAGGCAGAACAATGATGGGACGAGATGGGCCTCATTGCCACCCCCAATAAAGCAATGGGACACCTAAGGAGCGCATTTAATGCGCCTTGTCCCATAATGACAGGCGATAAGCTTATACACTATTTACCTTTCGACCTCCTGTGTGCCACTGTGGCGACCCCTTTTTGACTATAAAAGGAGGCCCGAGGCGTACTAGGGAAGGATTCAGATCTTTTGGACTACGCACGCACCACAGCTAGTTCGAAAGGTCAAGAACACTCAAATATACACCAAAATAGGATTATGGTATTACGCATTCTTGCGGCCGAACCTGGGTAAACGATCTTTGTGCTGGCTACTAGACCCACTCTTTGCACAACCCCGCGCCCGCCAACCGTAGAAGGGTTCCCAGTGATCCCATAGGTGTCGTTTCCACCGACACAGTCGATGTGTGGAGTAATAGTAGTAGATGCAGAATCATTTCGATCTACTTGACACGGACGTGATGCCTATATTCATGATCATTGCCTAGATATTCTCATAACTATGCGCTTTTCTATCAATTGCTCGGCAGTAATTTGTTCACCCACCGTAATACATGCTATCTTGAGAAAAGCCACTAGTGAAACCTATGCCCCCCCCGGGTCTCTTTCTTTATTATATTGCATCTCTTTTATTTACATCGCATCTCGTTTACTATTTTGCAATCTTTACTTTCCAATCTATACAACAAAAATACAAAAAATATTTACTTTACTATCTTTATCAGATCTCACTTTTGCGAGTGACCGTGAAGGGATTGACAACCCCTTTATCACGTTGGTTGCAAGGTTCTTGATTGTTTGTGCCAGTACTAGGTGACTTGTGTGCTATCTCCTACTGGATTGATACCTTGGTTCTCAAAAACTGAGGGAAATACTTACGCTACTTTGCTACATCACCCTTTCCTCTTCAAGGGAAAACCAACGCATGCTCAAGAGGTAGCACTAGGCATAAAGCAAGGATCTAAGTTTTCTCATCCGAAGTTTTGGCAACTTTTGTAAGGGTTTTCTCAAAACCGGGAGGCTCTTTACCTTCCTGAAATTCTCCGAAAAAGAAATCATCTTTAGACCCAAAATATCCAATCGCTTGTTGCAAAGAGTAATCAAGGTATTCATGTGATTGATACTACCATTGAGATGTTTGAGGGGTTCGTTATATTTTTGTAATTCAACCATGTGTTTATGCAAATCACCAAGTTTGTCCAGCATTTGAACTCCCTCTGGGGTAAAAGTAAACCCCTTCTTTTGAGGGGGAATCCCCAAAATTCCTTCTAAAATTTCATAGGCAGCATTGGCATCAAGCTCAATAAAATTCCCTTTAGCGGCAAAATCTAGGAGTTGTCTATGATGCAAATCCAATCCTATGTAAAAATTACGAAGCAAGACCTTAGCGTCCCCCTTTAAATTGGAAATACGATAAGATTCCATAAGCCTATACCAAACATCTTTCAAATTTTCTCCTTGTCTTTGCTTCAAGTAAAGCACTTCAAAATCAGGTGACAAAGGAGGAGTAGGCACGCTAGCCATTAAGACTAGAAGGCAAGAAAACGACAAACGAAAAAAGAGGGGCGAATAAAATGGAAAATTTTTGTGAAGTGGGGGAGAGGAAAACGAGAGGCAAATGGAAAATAATGTAAATTGTGAGGAGATGAGATTTGTGATTAGGAACCTGGTATATGTTGAAGATCCTCCCCAGCAACGACACCAGAAATTCCTTTTGATGTCACCTGAAGCTACGTCGGTATTTCCCCAAAGAGGAAGGGATGATGCAGCACATCGGTAGTAGGTATTTCCCTCAGATATGAAACCAAGGATATTGAACCAGTAGGAGAACCAAGCAACACAACGTAAACAGCCCCTACACACAAATAACAAATCCTCGCAAGCCAACGTGTTAAAGGGGTTGTCAATCCCTTTCGGGTAACAGTGCCAGAAATTGGTGCGTGATGGGAAAAAGTTGTCATAGATTGAATAAATAGATCGCAAATAAAATAAAGTACAGCAAAGTATTTTTGGGTTTTTGGATTAGTAGATCTGAAAATAAAAGCAAAAAGTAGATCGCAAGGGCAAATAATATGAGAAAGAGACCCGGGGGCCGTAGGTTTCACTAGTGGCTTCTCTCGAGAAAAATAGCAAAGCGGTGGGTGAACAAATTACTGTTGGGCAATTGATAGAACTCCAAATAATCATGACAATATCCAGGAAATGACCATTATATAGGCATCACGTCCAAGATTAGTAGACCGACTCATGCCTGCATCTACTACTATTACTCCACACATCGACCGCTATCTAGCATGCATCTAGTGTATTAATTTAATGGAGAAACGGGGTAATGCAATAAGAACGATGACATGATGTAGACAAGATCTATCTATGTAGAGATAGACCCATCATTTTATCCTTAGTAGCAATGATACATACGTGTTGTTTCCCTTTCTGTCACTGGGATCAAGCATCGTAAGATCGAACCCACTACAAAGCACCTCTTCCCATTCCGAGATAAATAGATCAAGTTGGCCAAGCAAAACCCAAAAATCGAAGAAGAAATATGAGGTATAAGAGATCATGCATAAAAGAGATCAAAGGAACTCAAATACTTCCATGGATATAAAAAGATAGATCTAATCATAAACTCAATGTTCATCGATCCCAACAAACACACCGCAAAAGAGTTACATCATATGGATCTCCAAGAGACCATTGTATTGGTAATCAAGAGAGAGAGAGAGAGAGAGAGAGAGAGAGAGAGAGATGAAGCCATCTAGCTACTAACTACGGACCCGAAGATCTACAAAGAACTACTCACACATCATCGGAGAGGCACCAATGGAGGTGGTGAACCCCATCCGAGATGGTATCTAGATTGGGTCTTGTGGTTCTGGACTCTGCGGCGGCTAGATAATCATTTCGTCGACTCCCCTAGGGTTTCTGGAATATTGGGGTATTTATAGAGCAAAGAGGCGGTCCGGGGGTCACCCGAGGTGGGCACAACCCACCAGGGCACGCCCGGGCCTCTTGGTGCGCCCTGGTGGGTTGTGCCTCACTCGGGGCACCCCCAGGCGTAGCCAGGGCCCATTGTGTTCCTTTTGGCCCCAAAAAATTCTCCGTAAAGTTTCGTGGCATTTGGACTCCGTTTGATATTGATTTTCTGCGATGTAAACAACATGGAAAAAACAACAACTGACACTTGGCACTATGTCAATAGGTAAGTACCAAAAATTGATATAAAATGACTATAAAATGATTATAAAACATCCAAGATTGATAATATAACAGCATGGAACAATGAAAAATTATAGATACATTGGAGACGTATCATTTGCTTCCTTCAAATATGGTTTGAGTGAGCTTGAATGCCTATCAAGCAAGCCGTCTGTAAACATCCTATGAGTGTGCTTTACTTCACACCCAAAGCTCTTGCGAGGCTGCGTATAGTTCTCCTTTGACTCTGAGGAATCTCAGCAACCATATTGAGGTCAACTACAAACCTTCTACGCCCACTGTTTTGGGCTTCCTCGATCTTACAGCAACGGGTACGCCTTGTCGAAGACACTCCTCCGCTCTCCTCCAAACACGCCTGACCTTGTGCACTGAAACATGGAACATGGTTGCAACTTCTCTAGTTGTGATCTTCTTTAATTTCCGATTGACACTTCTTGCAAGAAATTCTTCATTAATGTCAGTCCTTTGCAAAATCTATTAAATTCTTGTATTTGTCTTCATCATGAACTTGCTCATTATCTTGTTCCTCTTGCTCGACATGCATGTCTTTTTATAGTGCTAAATCATACATGGCTTCATCTGGTTCTGAATCATCAAGCTTTTCTTCCCCAAACTGAATTTCTATGTCGCCTGCATACACACCATAGTCCTCCTGGTCAACTTCAAGTTTATGTAGAGCTTCATTCATTGCTTGCACTTCCTCTTCTATGCTCTAAAAACACCACCTTGTTCTTCAAGTTCATCATCTACAAGATCAGGATTAGCTACTGTATGCAAAAAAAATAAACAAGAAGAGTTGAATAGATCAGCAAAGAGTACCTGGGTCCATGTTTAGATCAAAGTGATGTTCGGGCTGGAGTTCTTGATGCAAGGCAGCTTCAAGTTCATCATCTACAAGGTGAGATTTTGTGAGTAGTTGGGTATGATTGTAATTAAACATTCAAATGTGCTATTACTAAATTTTATACTAACCTGGTCCATCCAATTCATGCAGATCATCCTCTCCATGGGCAACATGGGGCTGATGTTCATCTTCTACCTAAAGGCACCATCATGATTAGCTACTGTATGCAAAATAATTGAACAAGAAGAATTGAATAGATCAGTAAAGAGTACCTGGGTCCATGTTTAGATCAAAGTGGTGTTCAAGATGGAGTTCAGCATGCAAGGCAACCTCATCTTCTTCCTATAGAGGTTGCTCATGCAAGGCAGCGTCATGTTCTTCCTCGTCGGGTGCTGCTATGTTAAAGTCCATGGCCATAGATAGTGTGTGTGGTGTACTGTTTGCTTCATGTGAGCTGCCTTTTGTAGCTGGCTTAGATGCTTGGGTTCTAATTTCTCTGGCGCCACTTCTAATTTCTCTGGCGCCAAGTAGTACTATTGTTACTTTAGTAGTTTAAATGGCGGGAACAGTGAAAGTGGAGCTCAGCTCTCTGGCGCCAAGTACTTTATGGTATTTGGATTGATTTTTTGCTTTGTGTTGGCATTAACTGTACACTTGAATCGAAGCAACACCACAGCTGCCAGTATCTTAAATGAGGGGTGTAAGGGGGTTTCTGCAAAATTCCTTAATTTGTCTTGAAACACACAGATGCATACTTTCTAATGGACGGAGGGAGTAGCATATTAACGCATATAAAACATCCAAAACATATAATATAATAGCATGGAACAATCAAAAAATATAGATACATTGGAGACATATCAAGCATCCCCAAGCTTAATTCCCGCTCGTCCTCGAGTAGGTAAATGATAAAAATAGAATATTTGATGTGGAATGCTACCTAACATATTTATCGATGTAATTTTCTTTATTGTGGCATGAATGTTCAGATCCATAAGATTCAAAACAAAAGTTTATTATTGACATAAAAACAATAATACTTCAAGTATACTAATAAAGCAATCATGTCTTCTCAAAATACCATGGCTAAAGAAAGTTATCCCTACAAAATCATATAGTCTGGCTATGCTCCATCTTCATCACACAAAGTATTACATCATGCACAACCCCGATGACAAGACAAGCAATTGTTTCATACTTTTGATGTTCTCAAACCTTTTCAACTTTCACGCAATACATGAGCGTGAGCCATGGATATAACACTATAGGTGGAATAGAATATGGTGGTTGCGGAGAAGACAAAAAAGAAGGAGATAGTCTCACATCAACTAGGCGTATCAACGGGCTATGGAGATGCCCATCAATAGATATCAGTGTGAGTGAGTAGGGATTCCCATGCAACGGATGCACTAGAGCTATAAGTGTATGAAAGCTTAAAAAATAAACTAAGTGGGTGTGCATCCAACTTGCTTGCTCATGAAGACCCAGGGCATTTAAGGAAGCCCATCATTTGAATATAGAAGCCAAGTTATATAACGAAAAATTCGCACTAGTATATGAAAGTGACAAAATAGGAGACTCTCTATCATGAAGAACATGGTGCTACTTTGAAGCACAAGTGTGGAAAAAGGATAGTAACATTGCCCCTTCTCTCTTTTCTCTCATTTTTTTCTTTTCTTTTTTTCTCTTTTTTTCTTTTTTATGTGGGCTTCTTTAGCCTCTTTTATTTTGCAAAGTTCGGAGACTCATCCCAACTTATGAGGGAATCATAGCTTCTATCATCCTTTCCTCACATGGGACAATGCTCTAATATGATGATCATCACACTTTTATTTACTTACAACTCAAGAATTACAACTCGATACTTAGAACAAAGATATGACAGAGCGGTGGAAGTTGCATGGCAATATATCTCATAATGGCTATGGAAATTCCATAATAGATAGGTATGGTGGCTGTTTTGAGTAAAGTATGAGGTGGGTGTAAGGAACCGGCAAAATTTGCGCGGTACTAGAGAGGCTAGAAATGGTGGAGGGTGAGAGTGTGTATAATCCATGGACTCAACATTAGTCATAAAGAACTCACATACTTATTGCAAAAGTATATTAGCTATCAAAACAAAGTACTACGTGCATGCTCCTAGGGGGATAGATTGGTAGGAAAAGACCATCGCTCGTCCCCGACCGCCACTCATAAGGAAGACAATCAATAAATACGTCATGCTCCAACTCCGTTACATAACGGTTCACCATACGTGCATGCTACAGGAATCACAAACTTTAACACAAGTATTCTTCCTAATCAACAGTTACCTACTAGCATGACTCTTAATATCACCATATCTATATCTCAAAACAATCATAAGGAATCAAACTTCACATAGTATTCAATGCGCTTTATATGAAAGTTTTTATTATATCCCACTTGGATGCCCATCATATTAGGACTAAATTCATAACCTAAGAAAATTACCATGATGTTTAGAGAGACTCTCAAAATAATATAAGTGAAGCAAGATAGTTCAATAATTTCTATAAAATAAAACCATCGTCGTGCTCTAAAAAGATATAAGTGAAGCACTAAAGCAAAAATGCCTAGCTCAAAAGATATAAGTTAAGCACATAGAGTATTCTAATAAATTGACAATTCACGCATATCCCTCTCAAAAGGTGTGTACAACAAGGATGATTGTGGAAAACTAAAAAGCAAAGACTCATATCATACAAGACGCTCCAAGCAAAACACATATCATGTGGTGAATAAAAATATAGCCTCAAGTAAATTTACCGATAGACGAAGACGAAAGAGGGGATGCCTTCCGGGGCATCCCCAAGCTTAGGCTATTGGTTGTCCTTGAATATTACCTTGGGGTGCCTTGGGAATCCCCAAGCTTAGGCTCTTGCCACTCCTTATTCCATAGTCCATCAAATCTTTACCCAAAACTTGAAAACTTCACAACACAAAACTCAATAGAAAACACATGAGATCCGTTAGTATAAGAAAATAAATCACCACTTTTGGTACTGTTGTGAACTCATTCTTTATTTATATTGGTGTAATATCTACTGTATTCCAACTTTTTCATGGTTCATACCCCGATACTAGCCATAGATTCATCAAAATAAGCAAAGAACACATAGAAAACAGAATCAGTCAAAAACAGAACAGTCTGTAGCAAGCTGTAAACTTCCAATACTTATGCAACTCTAAAACTTCTGAAAAATTAGGACAACAGAGGAAATTTGTATATCAATCTCGTGTAAAAAATTCAGATCTTTATCATGCTCCGATGAATTTTAGAAATTCTGCTACTGGAGTCAAAAGTTTCTGTTTCTCAGCAAAATCAAATCAACTATCACCAAAGACATCCCAATGGTCTTACTTCGCTCAAACACTAATTAAAACTCTTAAACATAATCAAAACAAAGCATAATTGTGTGTTTATTGAAAACAGTAGCAAAAAACAAAACATAAAAATAAAATTGGGTTGCCTCCCAACAAGCGCTATTGTTTAACGCCCCTAGCTAGGCACAAAGCAATAAATCTAGGTATTGTCATCTTTGGTATGCAATCCACAAGTAGCTCTCATAATAGATTCATATGGAAACTAAATTTTCTTTCTTGGAAAGTGTTCCATGCCCTTCCTTAACGGAAATTCAAATCTAAATCGGTGTTTCCTTCTTTCATATTGTCGGTGTAGAAAAGTAGGGGCTCTCCTTTTTTTTACCCCTCTACTTGTGCACGGGCAGTCAGAGCCGCACCTGCGGCCACACTTAGCGGGGCAAAGGGAGGAAGCAGAAGCACAAGAATACCAGAATAACGCTCTAGCCAGGGGCGCAGAAGATGGAGCAGCAAAACGGGTTTTTTCCCCGGCAAGATCCTTGCCGAGGCGGCCTACGCAGCCCCGACAAGAGCCTTGCCAGGGCAGCTCACCCAATGCCAACATCGCGGCCACCCTTGAGCCTAAGAGTACCGACACCATCGACAACATTGGAACCAAGGCTCGGGAAGCACCTGCATAGTTGGCATGCAGATCTTTGTGAAGACAAAGAGTCCACAAGACTAGACGATGACTAGAAAACAAGACAATCACAAGCCCCCTTGCCGAGGATGCCCCTGAGGCCTCGACAAGGCTCCTTGCCGAAAACGCTCGCAAGTCCCCAGCAAGACTCTTGCCGAGGGCGCTCAAAAGACCCCGGCAAGACCCTTGCCAGGAATATACGCGGGACCATGACAAGACCTTGCCGCCCCATCGCCGCCCCAACTCGGTGGCCAACCCACCAACTGAGGTTAGTACCCACGTGGCAGTACGTGGGTGCTAATCCAACAAGCCAAACACCAGCGTGGCGGCATGCAGATCTTCATGAAGACCTTACCACCACACCGACTCAGCAGCCTACCAGCCTACGTGGAGCTACATGCCTTGTTGGCCTGGACGCGTGTCAGGGTAAGGTGGAGCGGCTACGGATGGGACGGGCCTCGTTACCGCCCCGATAAAGCAAGTGGACACCTAAGTAGTGCATTTAATGCACTTTGTCCTGTGATGATAGGCGATAAGCTTGCGCACTGTGTACCTTTCCACCTCCCGTGTGCCATTGTGGCAACCCCTTTTGGCTATAAAAGGAGGCCCGTGGCGTACTGAGAGAGGATTCGGATCTTTTGGACTACGCAAGCACCGCAGCTAGGTCGAAAGCTCAAGAACACTCAAATATACACCAAAGTAGGATTAGGGTATTACGCATCCTTGCGGCCCGAACCTGGGTAAACGATCTTTGTGCTGGCTACCAGACCCGCTCTTTGCACAACTCTGCGCCCGCCAACCGTAGAAGGGATCCCAGTTATTCCATAGGTGTCGTTTCCACCGAGATATTTGGCGCGCCAGGTAGGGGGGCGCAGTTGTGAAAATCTGGTCTAGCAGTTTGTTTAGCAGTTCTTCATCGCCATGGCTCCCAAGAAGAAGACGATCACGACGATCGGTTCATCGAGAGCCGAATGGCCCGTACAAGTGCGGGTGAGTGCTGGGGCGGTCGCGGACGGAAGGTGAGACGCGGCCCGCGAACACCCACATTGCTCTAGCAGTCAAAGCCTGGCGAGCGGCATTGTTCATGCGCGAGACGATGGGCCGCACGCCGCCAAATCCAAAGACGGTGCCGGGCCCCCCGCAAGCGGCATGGGGCCCTCCAAGGGCGACATCGTGCCACCCATAGGCGGCGCGACGACTTCCAAGACGCCTATGCCGGCGCCCACGACGCGCTCTTCCCAGGTTGTGCCCGACGAGCAACGTCACCGCGCTGGTGACCCCGGGCACCGCCGTGGTGCCTCATTCGCAGGACGTAGAAGGCCAACATGCACGCCGAGGCGTTGGCGAAAATGGCGCACAACCGCAAGCCCGTGATAGAGCTCCTTCTAACGTGGTTAGAAGTCGGAGCGCGTCACGGTCCACGCAGCTTTCGCCGCCACCCACGCCAGCAGAAGCTTTGGCGCGCACGCAGTTGCTCCTCGACTTTCCTCCTGCTGCGAAAAAGCTCGACGAGTGGAGAGCCACCATCCGGAGCCTCGTCGGCGTTGCCATCAAAGATGAGCCGCGACCAGCGGGGCCCTCAGGCCGGCGCTCCATCGAGCCACCGCATGCCAGTGGTGGAAGGACCGGAGGTGCTGCAACCACGGTGCACTCTCCTCCCCCACGCCAGCCACCGCGGGTGTCGGTCCGTCGTGATGACGCTTGTGATAACATTTTCGTAGCATTGTCCGACCCACGGACCCACCGCGATCAGCGCCAAGTTCTTCAGGAGCGAGCCCATGAAGATGCTCGAACCACCATCGAGCGCCGACGTGAAGCATGCCACCAGTCAGATAGGCGGGCGGGGCCCACTATGGACCACCCAGCACCGGGAGGCTCTGGCGGCCTACCCTACGAGGTGGGTTGCCCAGCCTTTACCCATGAGCTGCGGCAGTTCCAGTGGCCCTCCCACCGCACGTTCAAGCCCGACGTTGGCGAGAAGTACAGCGGCAAGACCCACCCGTCGGAGTTCCTCGACATCTACACCATCGCGATGCAAGCTGCTGGAGCTCGCGACGACAAGGTGCTTTCCAATTACTTCTTGTTGGCACTTAAACCCAATGTCATGTCATGGTTGATGCACTTGCCGACGGATTACATTTCTTCTTGGCCGGATTTGTGTCATGAGTTCGTTTGCGCCTTCACTGGAGGCCACCAAGCTCATGGCTAGGCAAGCGACTTGCATATCATCCCCCAGAAGGAAGGTGAAAACCTGCGCAAGTACAAACATAGGTTTAGCCGGGTGCAGTACAACATCCCAGATATTCATCTCGCCTCCATGATCAGCGCATTCCATCAGAATGTGCGCAACCGCAAGATGCGTGAAGAGTTGGCGATGAACAAGGTCAAAGATGTGGCCAAACTTTATGTTCTGGCCGATAGGTGCGCTCGAGCTGAAGAGGGGAGGAAGTACCCCGGCGAGGACGTCGGTGCGGAAACCGACTCCACAGACGAAGACACAGCCGCCCTGACGAAGAAGGGCCAGCACCGCTACAGGAAGCGCAAGGGCAAGACCGTGCTTGCCGTCGAGGGATCCGAGGACACCGGCGCTGCCAAGAAGGCCAAGGCAGATGACCCCGGCAAGGAAATTGCTGGGTGCGCCGCTTGCCGAGCCTTGGCGGCTGCCGACAAGCGAGGAGGCTCCAACAAGCAGTACTGCAAGATCCACCACACCAAGGGCCACGACCTCCAGCATTGCCAACAAGTTGAGCTGCTTGCTGAGAAGAAAAAAGCTGAGTATGAGAGGCATGACAAGGAGAAGGGTCAGGATGGTGCCGAAGGATCCGACAAGAAGCCTGGCGGCCAAGGAGGTCGCCGTGGCAAGGATAACCAGCAAGAGAGGCCCGCCCGGGGCCGCGATAAGAAGCAGGAAGATGACGGTCATGACGAGGACGACGAGTCCGGCGAGTATGAGTTCCAAAAAGCTACGGAGGCCATGTGCATCGATGGTGGTGCCTCGCTGCACACCTCTCACCACCAGCTCAAGCAGTGGGCGCGTGAGATCACAGCAGCGGAACCATCATTCGATGCTCGAAAGCCACTGAAGTGGTCTAGCACGCCTATCATTTTTAACACCGAGGACCATCCTGATCGCATAACCGCGGTTGGGTGTTTTCCGTTGTTTGTTTCGCCGACAGTACGCAACCTCAAGGTGACAAAAATGCTAGTTGACGGCGGGGCCAATCTGAACTTGATCTCGCCTGTTGTGATCAAAAGGCTGCAGATTCCTGATGGAGACCTCGAAGAGACGGGCACATTTCAAGGGGTCAACCTGGGAAGGAGTCAGCCGAATGGTAAGGTCACGATGCCCATGACGTTTGGAGGCGAGTTAAACTACAGGACAGAGAGGATTGTTTTCGATGTAGCTGAGATCCCCTTGCCCTACAACGGGATCCTCGGCCGCCCAGCACTAGCCAAGTTCATGGCGGCCTCACATTACACCTACAACACGCCGAAGATGCATGGGCCGATGAATATAATCACCTTCCCCTCCAACAAGAAGGATGCACTGATCTGCGCTGACCAACTCTACCGGGAGGCAGTTGCAGCGACTGCCGCCAAGGCACTTGCTCCTGCCGCCGAAGCCCTGGGAGGGAAGAAGACCGGCAAGACCTCTCGCACCCACTCCAGCAAGCACACCTCTTTGGAGTGTTGTGCTCCCGTCGAGGACATGGTAGAGAGCTCCACCGGCAAGAGCAAGAATCCAGAGCTACACCACCAGAGACCAAGAAGGTGTCCGTTAAGGAGGATGGCACGGGAGAGGCTTTCACCATAAGCTCCTCCCTTGACAGCAAATAGGAAGGCACGCTCGTCACCTTCCCGCGGGCGAATGTTGACGTGTTTGCATGGCAAGCATCCGACATCCCCGGCGTTCCCAGGGATATGATTGAGCACCATCTTGCTGTTTGTCCTCATGCGCGACCCGTCAAGCAGAAGGTCAAGAAGCAAGCTTTGGAACGACATGAGTTCATCACGGAGGAGATCAGGAAGTTAGAAGCGGCAGGCTCGGTGAGGGGAGTACTTCATCCGACATGGTTGGCCAATTCGGTGGTGGTGCACAAGGCAAATGGGAAGTGGAGGATGTGTATTGATTACACAGATATCAATAAGGCTTGTCCGAAGGACCCTTTTCCGTTGCCGCGCATTGACCAGATTGTTGACTCCATGGCTGGGTGCCACTTGTTATCGTTCCTTGACGCCTACTCAGGATACCAGCAGATCTTCATGACGAGAGAAGATGAAGAGAAGACAACATTCATCACCCCATGTGGTACGTATTATTTTTTACGAATGCCTTTCGGGTTGAAGTGTGCTGGCTCAATGTTTGCAAGAGCAGTCCAAATTGGTTTTGAGCCCCAACTACATAGAAATATGGAAGCTTATATGGATGACATAGTGGTCAAAACCAAGGATAGGGCAACACTCGTACAAGATTTAGAAGAGATGTTTGCAAATTTGCGCAAGATCAACCTCAAGCTGTATCCTGAGAAGTGTGTCTTCGGCGTTCCGTTCGGCAAACTTCTCGGGTTCTTTGTGTCACAACATGGGATCGAGGCGAATCCAGACAAGATCAAGGCCATTGAGCAGATCGAGGCACCTAGGCAGATCAAGGATGTACGTTGGCTCGTTGTCTGCGTTGCCGCCATGAGAAGATTCATCTCCAAGTTTGCTGAACGTACCCTTCCCCTTTTCAAAATCTTGAAAAAGGCGGGCCCAATGGAATGGACCCCAGAGGCCGAGGCGGCCTTGCATAATTTGAAGAAGTACCTCTCCTCTACGCCAATACTGGTTGCGTCTAAACCACAAGAACCGTTGCTGCTATATCTAGCGGCAACGAACCAAGTGTCAGCGCCACGCTAGTGGCATAGAGGAAGGTCGACGAAGAGGCAATGGCAACGGCAGGGCTGTCGGATGACAAACCAGAGCTCCCCCCGGCAGGGCCTGGTGCCGGTAATGCAAGGCCCCGGCAGAGTTTGGCGCTGGTGAAGCAGAAGCGACACAACCAAATGAAATAGTGCAGAAGAAGAAGATGATGCAGCACCCGGTTTACTTTGTCAGCTCCCTCTTGCAGGGGGCTAGGTTAGGATACTCTGTTGTACATAAATTGCTCTTATGGCCTCGAGGAAGCTGCATCATTACTTCCAAGCACACGAAATCACCGTCTTCACCCGCTTCCCGTTGCAAAGGATATTGCATAACCCAGACGCAAACGGGAGGATTGTGGAATGGGCTTTGGAACTGTCGAGCTTTGGTTTGAAGTTTGAAAGCACTTCGACAATTCAGAGTAGAGTCTTGGCGGAGTTCATTGCGGAATGGACCTCAACGCCCGACGAAGAGATTCAGGAGACCACTCTCCCTGGCAAGGAAACAAGCCGCAACTGTATTATGTACTTTGACGGGGCTTTCTCGCTGCAAGGCGCCGGTGCTGGTGTGCTGCTCATCGCACCCACCGGAGAGCACCTCAAGTATGTAGTCCAGATGCACTTTCCTAGGGAGATGTCAACAAACAACACTGCTGAATACAAGGGGTTACTTTCCGGTCTCAGGATCGCGACAGACCTCAGAATCAAGAAGATCATCATCAGGGGTGATTCACAGCTTGTCGTCAAGCAAGTTAACAAAGATTATCAAAGCCCATTTATGGAGGCCTACGTAGATGAAGTGAGGAAGCTGGAAGAGCGTGTTGACGGTATAGAAGTGGAGCATGTTCCCCGAGTGGAGAATGGCATCGCCGACTACTTGTCGAAACGCGCTGCCTTCAAATTGCCTGTGGAACCAGGTACTTTTGTGCTTCTATTAACTCAACCATCCGTTGAACCATCGACAGGGCAGAACAAGCGGAGGAAATCAGGCCCCGGCAAGTACTTTCCCGCCGAGCTCCCAGGAGCCGCCGGCAAAGATGTTGCCGTGGACACTGGACCTGCCATGGGGCAACAGACTTCGGTAGGGCGTCAAGCCCTAGCCGTAGAGACAGTCTCTCCCATGGCAGAGGAAACGCCTTTAGCCCTTGTCGTCGAGCCTCAGGCCCTGACATGGGCACAACATACTGTCCGATTCCTCCAAACAGGGAACTTCCTGAGGAGCAGAAAGAGGCAGAGAAAGTAGCCCATCGATCTGCCATGTATCAGTTTGTCGACGATGTTCTATACAGAAAAAGGCCGAACAGTGTGAAATTGAAGTGCATTCCCCGGGAGGAAGGACTGGAGCTGTTGGCAGAGATCCACGGAGGCATATCTGGCTCCCACATAGGGTCAAGGGCCCTTGCCGGCAAGGCATTCCGGTAAGGTTTCTTCTGGCCCACTGCCCTCTAGGATGCAACGGCCTTAGTAACCAAGTGTGAAGCGTGCCAGTTCCATTCAAAGAAGCATCGTCAACCAGCTCAAGCTCTCCAGACAATCCCTCTTTCCTGGCCATTCTCAGTCTGGGGGCTCGACATACTGGGCCCCTTTCCCCGTGCCATCGGGGGCTTTGATCGAGTACTTGTACGTCGCAATCTACAAGTTCACAAAGTGGCCGGAGGTGGAGGCAGTGAGAAAGGAGACATCACAGTCGGCCATCAAATTCTTCAAGGGACTAGTCTGCCGTTTTGGTGTGCCAAATAGAGTCATCACCGACAATGGCATGCAGTTCACAAGCCGCACCTTCATGTAGTACATCCAGGACCTCGGCAGCAAGGTCTGTTTTGCTTCTGTTGCACACCCACGAAGCAACGGCCAGGCTGAGAGGGTGAATGCTAAAGTATTGCAAGGCCTCTGGACAAGAACTTTTGACATGCTACACAAGTGCGGACGGCGCTAGATTGATGAATTGCCAGCGGTTCTTTGGTCAATCAGAACGACACCAAATCGAGCCACCGGCCAGACCCCTATCTCCCTCGTTTACGGGGCAGAAGCAGTTCTCCCCACAGAACTCATGCATGGGTCACCTCGAGTGCTCGCTTATGATGAGCCTGAGCAAGAGCAGTTGCGGCAAGATGATGCAACGCTCCTTAAGGAAGATCGTCTTCGGGCGGGTGTGCGAGATGCACGCTACCAGCAAGCCTGCACCACTACCATAGCCGCAAGGTTCATGCTCGAAGCTGTGAGGAAGGCGACCTTGTTCTTCGGCACGTTCAGTCGGCCAAGAATTCCAACAAGTTGACGCCAAAGTGGGAAGGCCCTTATCGGGTAATACGAGTCACCAGGCCAGGCGCAGTCCGCCTAGAGACCGAAGATGGTATTCTAGTGAGCAACTCCTGGAACATCGAACATCTTCGCAAGTTTTACCCATAAGGCACGATTGCCGGGCTCCGCGGCAAACCACCTTTTGTGCAAGCCTTGCTGGCAAGGCATGTAACCCTTTGTACAAAGCCAGGCGCAGACCCTGCACATAAATAAATGAAGTGCTGGCGCCGTAAGTTTTAGCATGCATGCTAGGTTGAGTCTCTGTGTGTGTTAGGGTTGATAGTGCTTGGCGGCGACTAACCCTTAGCATAGAGGTCAAGTATGCATCTCTCTATTCCTTCCCGTCCTTTTTGGTTCGCAGGGTGCATGGACATTTCTGCTGAGCTATTTTGGAAGAAAGAGAACAGGCCGACGCCTCGACCCCGACAAGCCAAGGTTGTCGGGGGCTACAGGTCTAAGGATCCGATCACGACAAGCCAAGGTTGCCGGGGGTTGCGACATCAGATAAGTTTTTTTCCCCACTCTGTGCCTCCGTATGAAACTTGAACGTACGAGACTTCGCTCGCTCTCATACCATCTTGCTCCCTCTGTCCCATGTCCGAAAACCTTAATTTGGGATGGAACTTGGCTGTAGTGTGATGGGAAGGGGACGAGCGAAGGGCCTAATCCTACTCGGCCCCTACCTCCGCCAAGGGCGTGAGTGTAGCCGAGCTATAGAGCAGAAAGACGGCAAGGCCTGTTGCCGGGGTACAGTGTTTATCTTAAGATAACGAGGACTCGTTCCTTGGTGTGGCCCTGGCCCACGCGCAAAAAAAACCCCGGCAAACACCCGTCTCCTCATTAATACGTTGCTAACAAGTACAATTCATACAGAATGCATACATGAGCAAGGGGGCTATGAGATTTAAATCTTACAAAGGCCCGTAGGCTTAAAAACTAAAAAGAGATAAGATGCCCGTAATCCCTTTCTTGTCCCTCTCCTCAGGAAACGGAACAAGATGGCGGAAGGGAAAACGGAGTGCCTAGGCGAGGTACGAGCAGCAGAAGACGCCAAGAGAACATATCGGCAATCGTTCGGAAGGAGGCCGGTGATGACGGTGCCGGAGGATGAGCCGAAAGATGAGGCAGCGGCTCGGCAATACACGACGATGGTGTCGAGGCCATCATACTCCGACTTGATGGCCCACCACCCGCCTTCTTCGTCTTCCCCGTCCCTCCAACACCAGCCGCCCAAGGCGAGGACCCTAAGAAGTTCAAGGAGCTGGTGATGCAGATGATGGTGCTGCCGGCGTCGCCCAGGAACAGTGTGCCCGACGCCTAGTCGGACCCGTCATCCTCCCGCCCACTACCCTCGTCATCGCTATCACTGTCCTCCTCGTCACTCTCACCCGAAGAGGAGCTTTCACCATCAGTCGAGCTCTCAGCACAGCACCCTAGCCTGTGTCCCGAGCGCCCGAAGACCTTGACAAAGACTAGATCACTCTTCGCTAGCTTGAAGCAGAGGACGTGCCCATCCATCAAGCAATGGGCGCGTGCAAAGGTTTTCCAGCCCCGATGAAGGAGCATCACTTGAGGGGCGGGGAACCCTGTGTTCACCCACATGTCGCCATGGCAACACCCCTTCATGTGAAGCCTCAGCCATGGTGGCTGGTCGATCTCCAGCACCCTCGCAAACACCCGGGGAAGACGAAGGCGGCGGTGTAGCGGCCTATGCAGCTGCAGGATAAACTCGAGCGCCGAGTCCCCGATGTGGCCACTCGGCGAAGCAGGAGGAGTTGGCGGGGGAGATGGCAACAAAGACGGAGACGACGCAGGCATCCACCTTCCACACCCATCTCTGCCTCGGTCGCCTCTGCCTCGACCGCCCCGCTGACCGCGGCCCCGTCTAGCAGCCCCGCCTCGAGCATGGCCGTCACCATGGGCATCTAGCTCTTCCTTGACCGCCGTAGCTCTCTGGCGGGAGGAGGACCTGGTCGCCTCCGCAGAAGAATGGTCGTGGCCACGCCCCCTCGCCATGACTGTGGGTGGGGATGGAGACAAAGGGGAGACACAGGAAGATGCTCTTCCTCCTACCCCTGAGTTCCCTTTTTATAGTTGGGGAGGTGAGGCCGAAAGACTAGCTCTACGCCCCTAAAGAGCCCGCTCGAATCCGGCTCATTAAAGTGGCAGCAAGCAAGGCCATCGACCGCCCTCCCCGCCCAATCGAAGGCACGTGAGTATCGGCCCCCGCACGCCTTCCCATATTCCATGCGTCTATCACCTACCTCGCGCCGTGCATGCGGAGTACGTGGCGTAAGGAGTAGGCGTAGTGGGAAACATGGAATGGTGGTTCCAAGGCGGAGAGAGTAAATGAGCGGCGGCTCTGCCGTTTCGGGAGAACACGCAAGCCGCCTCTTTACTTTTCACCACGGATGACGCAAGCATGCTCTGGTCATTCCGCGCATGACCCTCACATCACGTATTCAACACGGGTCGTGGGGAAGCGCGGTGGGCGAGGGAATTACCGCAGTAAAACTCCGCCCCGCATGCCCGCGCACCGTTCTGGGCCCGACCCAACAATGCGTTGCGCTTATGTGTGGCCCAGGCTCGGGGGCTCCTGTAGGTGTACAAAAGTAGGGGATCTCCTTTTTTTACCCCTCTACTTGTGCACGGGCAGTCAGAGCCGCACCTGCGGCTACACTTAGCGGGGCAAAGGGAGGAAGCAGAAGCACAAGAATACTAGAGTAGTGCTCCAGCCAGGGGCGCAGAAGACGGAGCAGCAAAACGGGTTTTCCCCCGGCAAGAGCCTTGCCGGGGCAGCTCACCCAACGCCAATATCGCGGCTACCCTTGAGCCTAAGAGTACCAACACCATCGACAACATTGGAACCAAGGCTCGGGAAGCACCTGCATAGTTGGCATGTAGATCTTTGTGAAGACAAAGAGCCCACGAGACTAGAGATGACCAAAAAACAAGACAATCGCAAGCCCACTTACCGAGGATGCCCCCGAGGCCCCGACAAGGCTCCTTACCAAAAACGCTCGCAAGGCCCCGGCAAGACTCTTGCCGAAGGTGCTCACAAGACCCCGACAAGACCCTTGTCGGGAATATACACGGGACCGCGACAAGACCTTGCCGCCCCATCACTGCCCCAACTCAGCGACCAACCCACCAACTAAGGCTAGTACCCACATGGCAGTACGTGGATGCTAATCCAACTAGCCAAACACCAGCATGGAGGTATGCAGATCTTCGTGAAGACCTTACCACCGCGCCGACTCAGCAGCCTACCAGCCTACATGGAGCAGCATGCCTCATTGGCTTGGACGCGTGTCGGGGTAAGGTGGAGCGGCGACGGACGGGATGGGCCTCATTACCGCCCTGATAAAGCAAGTGGACACCTAAGTAGTGCATTTAATGCACTTTGTCCTATGATGACAAGCGATAAGCTTGCACACTGTGTACCTTCCCACCTCATGTGTGCCACTATGGCAACCCCTTTTGGCTATAAAAGGAGGCCTGCGGTGTACTGAGAGAGGATTCAGATCTTTTGGACTAAGCACACACCACAGCTAGTTCGAAAGCTCAAGAACACTCAAATATACACCGAAGCAGGATTAGGGTATTACACATCCTTGTGGCCCAAACCTAGGTAAATGATCTTTGTGCTGGCTACCAGACCCGCTCTTTGCACAACTCCACGCCCGCCAACCGTAGAAGGAATCCCAGTGATTCCATAGGTGTCGTTTCCACCGACACATATCAATAATTGCACCAATAGTTCCAAGGAAAGGTCTACCAAGAATAATAGGACATGTAGGATTGCAATCTATATCAAGCACAATAAAATCTACAGGCACATAATTCCTATTTGCAACAATAAGAACATCATTAATCCTTCTCATAGGTTTCTTAATGGTGGAATCCGCTAGATGCAAATTCAAAGAACATTCATCAAATTTCCGAAAACCTAGCACATCACATAAAGTTTTTGGAATCATGGAAACGCTAGCGCCCAAATCACACAAAGAATGGCACTCATAATCTTTAATCTTAATCTTAATAGTAGGTTCCCACTCATCATAAAGCTTTCTAGGGATAGAAACTTCCAACTCAAGTTTTTCTTCAAAAGATTTCATCATATCATCAATGATGTGTTTAGTAAAAGCTTTATTTTGATTATAAGCATGAGGAGAATTCAACATGGATTGCAACAAGGAAATACAATCCATCAAAGAAAAATTCTCATAATTAAAATCCTTGTGATCCAAAAGAGTGGGTTCATTGCTACTTAAAGTTTTGACCTCTCCAATGCCACTTTTATCGATTTTTGCATCAAGATCTATAAACTCTGAATCATTGGGATGCCTTCTAGCTAAATTTGACTCATCTCCAGCTTCATATTTATCAATATTTATATTAGAAAACAATGATTCAATAGGAGTCACATCAATCACTTAAGATCTGCATCATTATTTTCACGAAAACTAGAAGAACACGTTCTTACAAACCAATCTCGCCTATCACGCATCTTAGCGGTTCATTCTTTGCACTAATAAACAGAGATTCTCATAGCTTTCAGAGATTCATTAATATCATGCTTGGGTGGAATAGATCTATTTTTCAAAGAACTAACCTCAAGAGAAATTCTATCCACATTCCTAGCCAAATCATCAATCTTAAGCAATTTTTCTTCAACCAAAGCATTGAAATTCTTTTGAGAACTAATAAATTCTTTAATATTGTTCTCAAGATCAGTAGGTATTTTATTATAATTTCCATAAGAATTGTTGTAGGAATTACCATAACTATTAGAGGAATTACTAGGAAACGACCTAGGGTTGAAATTACCTCTATACGCGTTATTACCAAAATTGTTCCTACCAACAAAATTCATATCCATAGATTCATTATTATTCTCAATAAAAGTAGACAAAGGCATATCATTGGGATCAATAGGAGGACCCTTATTATCAGATAATTTCATAAGTTCATCCATCTTTCCACTCAAAACATTAATCTCTTCAATCGCATGCACTTTTTTTACTAGTAGAAGATCTTTCGGTATGCCATTGAGAATAATTAACCATAATATTATCTAGGAGTTTAGTAGCTTGTCCTAAAGTGATTTCCATAAAAGTACCTCCCGCGGCCGAATCTAAAAGATTTCTAGAAGCAAAGTTCAATCCGGTATACATTTTTTGTATAATCATCCAAAGATTTAAACCATGAGTAGGGAAATTTCATATCATTAACTTCATCCTATCCCAAGATTGTGCAACATGTTCATGATCAAGCTTCTTAAAATTCATAATATCGTTCCTAAGGGAGATGATCTTAGCGGGAGGAAAATACTTGGAAATAAAAGCATCTTTGCACTTATTCCATGAATCAATACTATTTTTAGGCAAAGATGAAAACCAAGTTTTAGCACGATCTCGTAGTGAGAACGGAAATAGCTTCTATTTAACAATATCATTATCCACATCTTTCTTATTTTGCATATCACACAATTCAACGAAATTGTTTAGATGGATGTGACATCTTCCTAGGAAGGCCGGGAAATTGATCTTTCATAACAAGATTCAGCAAAGTGGCATTAATTTCATAAGATTCCGCACTAGTGGCGGGAGAAAGCGGAGTACTAATAAAATAATAATTATTAGTATTGTAAAAGTCACACAACTTGGTATTCTCTTCACTCATTTTGACAAAGCAAGCAATCTAGCACACGAGCAAACAAAAGGCAAACGAAAAAGACGAACAAAAGAAGGGCGAATAAAAAGGAAAATATTTTTGTGTTTTTCTGAAAACGTTTTAGAAGTGGGGGAGAGGAAAACGAGAGGCAAATGGCAAATAATATAATGCAATAAATGAGAGTTTTTGATGGGTACTTGGTAGGCTTGATGTAGATCTCCCCGGCAACGGCGCCAGAAATTCTTCTTGCTACTTCTTGAGCTTGTGTTGGTTTTTCCCTTGAAGAGAAAAGGGTGATGCAGCAAAGTAGAGATAACTATTTCCCTCAGTTAGAGAACCAAGGTATCAATCCAGTAGGAGAAAAATGCAAGTCCCCAATATATGCACCTACATAAACAATCAAACACTTGCACCCAACGCGGAGAAGGGGTTGTCAATCCCTTCATGGTCAATTGCAAAGGTAAGATCCAATAGAGATTGATATAAAAGATTTCTAAAATGTAAAATAAAGTAAATATAAATAAGGTGCAGCAAGGTATTTTTGGTATTTTTGATATATAGATCTGGAAATATAATGAGGAAAATAGACCTGGGGGCCATAGGTTTCACTAGAGGCTTCTCTCTTGATGGCAAATAATACGGTGGGTAAACAAATTATTGTCGAGCAATTGATAGAAAAGCGCAAAGTTATGACGATATCCAAGGAAATGATTATGAATATATGCATCACGTCTGTATCAAGTAGACTGCCTCCTGCCTCCATCTACTACTATTACTCCACACATCGACAGACTCCTGCCTGCATCTAGAGTATTAAGTTCATAAGAACAGAGTAACACATTAAGTAAGATGACATGATGTAGCGGGATAAAGTCAAGCCATATGATGAAAACACCATCTTGTTAACCCTGATGGCAACAGTGCAATACGTGTCTTGCTACCCCTACTATGTCACTGGGTGAAATAACGCAAGATTGAACCCAAAGCTAAGCACCTCTCCCATTGCAAGAAAAACCAATCTTGTTGGCCAAACCAAACTGATAATTCGAAGAGAAATACAAAGATATTAATTCATGCATATAAGAATTCATAGAAGATTCAAATAATATTCATACATAAGTTGATCATAAATCCACAATTCATCGGATCTCGACAAACACACCGCAAAAGAAGATTACATCGAATAGATCTCCAAGAACATGGTATTGAGAATCAAAGAGAGAGTAGAAGTCATCTAGCTACTAGCTATGGACCCGTAGGTCTGTGGTAAACTACTCACGCTTCATCGGAAGGGCAATAGGGTTGATGTAGATTCCCTACGTGATCGAATCCCCCTCCAGCAGGGTGCCAAAAAAGATCCCAGGATGGGATCTCACGGGTACAGAAGGTTGCGGCGGCGGAAAAGTATTTTTGTGGATGCTTCTAGAGGTTCTGGAATATATGTGAATATATAGGAGGAAGATGTAGGTTAGGAGATCCCCGAGCGGGCCACAAGGTAGGGGGCGCACCCTAGGGCGCGCCCTCCGCCCTTGACACTACCTCATGGTTCTTCTGACTTGGACTCCAAGTCCTCTGGGTACCTTTGGGTCCAAGAAAAATCATTGTGAAGTTTTATTCCATTTGGACTCCGATTGATATTCCTTTTTCGTGAAGCTCAAAAACAAGGAAAAAATAGAAACTGGCACTGGACTCTAGGTTAATACGTTAGTCTAAAAAATAATATAAAATAGCATATTAATGCATATAAAACATCTGAAATAGATAATATAATAGCATGGAACAATAAAATATTGTAGATACGTTGGAGACATATCAATTACTTGCTATCAAACTATCTGTTACCGATAATTTCAGTGCTTGTAGAAAATACCTTGCTGAAAACCACTTGTCATTTCCTTCTGCTCCTCGTTGGGTTCGACACTCTTACTTATCTAAAGGACTAAAATTCATCCCCTATACCTGTGGGTCATCAAAACTCTTTTCTGGCGCCGTTGTCGGGGAAGTGAAGCTCCTTTGGTAAGTGTATTTTGGTAAGGAAACACTTATATTACATGCTGAAATTTACTGCCACTTGTCACTATGGAAAACAATCCTTTAAGGGGTTTGTTTGGGGTATCTTTGAAGGAAATATGCCCTAGAGGCAATAATAAAGTAGTTATTTATATTTCCTTATATCATGATAAATGTTCATTATTCATGCTAGAATTGTATTAACTAGAAACTTAGTACATGTGTGAATACATAGACAAACAAAGTGTCACTAGTATGCCTCTACTTGGCTAGCTCGTTAATCAAAGATGGTTAAGTTTCCTAGCCATGGACAAGAGTTGTCATTTTATGAACGGGATCACATCATTAGATAATAATGTGATTGACTTGATCCATCCGTTAGCTTAGCACTATGATCGTTTAGTTTATTGCTATTGCTTTCTTCATAACTTATACATGTTCCTATGACTATGAGAATATGCAACTCCCGAATACCAGAGGAACACTTAGTGTGCTATCAAATGTCACAATGTAGCTGGATGATTATAAAGATGCTCTATAGGTGTATCCCATGGTGTTTGTTGAGTTGGCATAGATCGAGATTAGGATTTGTCACTCCGATTGTCGTAAAGGTATCTCTGGGCCCTCTCGGTAATGCACATCACTATAAGCCTTGCAAGCAATATGACTAATGAGTTAGTTATGGGATGATGCATTATTGAATGAGTAAAGAGACTTGCCGGTAACGAGATTGAACTAGGTACCGAGATACCGATGATCGAATCTCGGGCAAGTAACATACCGATGACAAAGGGAACAACGTATGTCGTTATGCGGTTTGACCGATAAAGATCTTCGTAGAATATGTAGGAACCAATATGAGCATCCAGGTTCTGCTATTGGTTATTGACCGAAGATGAGTCTCGGTCATGTCTATATAGTTCTCGAACCCGTAGGGTCCACATGCTTAACGTTCGATGATGATCAATATTATGAGTTTATGTGTTTTGATGTATCGAAGGCAGTTCAGAGTCCCAGATGTGATCACGGACATGATGAGGAGTCTCGAAATGGTAGAGACATAAAGATCAATATATTGGAAGGCTATGTTTGGACATTGGAATGGTTCCAGATGAGTTCAGGCATTTTTCGGAGTACCGGGAGGTTACCGGAACCCCCCGGGGAGTCAATGGGCCTTATTGGGCCTTAGTAAAAGAGAGGAGGAGGCGGCCAGGTGGAGGGAGCGCCCCCAAGCCCAATCCAAATTGGGGTGGGGGCCCGGCCCCCCTTTCCTTCTCTCCCTCTCCCTCTTCCTTCTTCTCCTACTCCAACTAGGAAGGGGGGAAACCTACTCCTACTAGGAGTAGGACTCCCCCCTTGGGCGCGCCCTATGAGGGCCGGCCCTTTCCTCCTCCCCCTTTATATATGGGGGAGGGGGCACCCCATAGACACACAAGTTGATTGTTTACCCATGTGCAGTGCCCCCCTCCATAGAATTCCACCTCGGTCATATGTTGTAGTGCTTAGGCGAAGCCGTGCGCCGGTAACTTCATCATCACCCTCATCACGCCATCGTGTTGACGATACTCTCCCTCGGCCTCAACTGGATCAAGAGTACGAGGGACGTCACCGAGCTGAACGTGTGCAGATCGCAGAGGTGTTATGCGTTCGATACTTGATCGGTTGGATCGCGAAGACATGCAACTACATCAACCGCGTTTCGTAATGCTTCCAATTTCAGTCTACGAGCGTACATAGACATACTCTCCCCCTCTCGTTGCTATGCATCTCCTAGATAGATCTTGCGTGATCGTAGGAATTTTTTTGAAATGCTGCGTTCCCAAACAATCTTCACCTCGATGGAAAGCACTAAGAGTTTACCCTCAACCTACTGCACCTACTAAAAATATTTATTATGAGATTCCTTCGGGTATGTTAGAGAAACTGCTAGCTAATCTTTATGCAGGAGATGGAACGGTACATCCTGATATGCACTGAATTTATGTGGATTAAGTTTGTGGGTTGTTTAAGCTTGCAGGTTTATCCTAAGATGGAGTTAATAAGAAGGAATCCCACTTATCTTTGGAGGGAAAAGCATTGACATGATATAGGCTATGTGATGATATTGGAACGTGGCATTGGAACCGATTGAAATTAGAATTTCATCAGAAGTTTTATCATATGCATCTCGTTCATCGTGATCGGAACTATATATATAAATTTTGGCCTCGTGAAGGAGAAAGTATCGCTTAATCTTGGGGGAGGCTTAAGTACATGATGCACACATGCCCCAATCATGAGCTTTCACGAGAAATTATTATTCAGAATTTTTATGCTCGGCTCTCTCATAATGATCGATCCATGGTCGATTCTTCTTCTACTAGTTCTTTTATGAAGAACACTATTGATTCAAGTGGAATCTCTAGGAAAGAATTAAATGCAACTTTGAATATTAGTAGTTTGACAAAGGTAAAGAGTCGGGTATAAATCTTGAGTTCGATTGTGTTAGGTCTTTTATGGAAACCGATGCTTTTCATAAGTTTAGTGCCAAATATGGACTTGACTCTGAGATAGTAGCTACATTTTGTGAATATTTTTGCTTCTCATGTTTATCTCCCGAAGGAGAAGTGGTTTAAATATCATCCCCTTATTAAAGAAAAGATAGAGGAACCTGTTATAGTTAAAGATGAAACTATCATTTACAATGTTGACTAGTTGTGCCTACTACTTATATTGAGAAACCTCCTTTTTCGATTAGGATTAAGGAACATGCTAAATATAGAACCATAGTTAATAAAAGTAATATTAGAACACCTAGACCCCCTGAAAAAATTAAGGTTGGACCTAATATTGCAATGGTAAAAGATCTCTTAGTTTATAATATTGATGGGCATGTTATCTATTTTTGAGATGCTGCTGCTAGAATTGCTAAACCCGTTAGAAATGAACGCGATAAGCTAGATAAGAATAAACCCATAGTGGGCATGCCTGTTGTCTCTATTAAAGTTGGAGATCATTGCTATCATGGTTTATGTGACATGGATGCTAGTGTTAGTGCTATTCTGTTTACTCTATATGAATAAATTATGAATGATATTGCACCTGCTGAGATTGAAGATATTGATGTTAATATTAAGCTAGCAAATAGGGATACTATTACACCACTTTGGATTGTTCGAGATGTTGAAGTCTTGTGTGGTAAGATCAAATACCATACTGATTTCTTTGTACTTGGTTCACAACAAGATGATTTTCGTCCCATTATATTTGGTAGACCTTTCTTGAACACCATTAATGTTGAAATTGACTGTGTTAAAGAGAAGGTTAGAGTTAAATTTGGTGATGTATCTCATGAGTTCAATTTCTCTAAGTTTAATAGACAACCTCATGAAAAATAATTGTCTAGTAAGGATGAAGTTATTGGTCTTGCTTCTATTGTTATTCCTCTGACCGATCCTTTAGAACAATATTTGCTGTACCATGAAAATGATATGCATATGAATGAAAGGAATGAAATAGATGATATATTCTTCAAACAAATACCTATCCTTAAACATAACATGCTTATTGAAACTCTTGGGGACCCTCCTCCACCTAAGAGTAATCATGTGTTTGAATTGAAACAATTACCTGATACATTGAAATATTGTGACACCCCCGATTCAATCGTACACTAATCATACACGCAAATGTGTACGATCAAGATCAGGGACTCTGTCGGTGTAAAAACCGGCGGATCTCGGGTAGGGGGTCCCGAACTGTGCGTCTAAGGTCGATGGTAACAGGAGACAGGGGACACGATGTTTACCCAGGTTCGGGCCCTCTCGATGGAGGTAATACCCCACTTCCTGCTTGATTGATCTTGATGATATGAGTACTACAAGAGTTGATCTACCACGAGATCGTAGAGGCCAAAACCTAGAAGCTAGCCTATGGTATGATTGTTTGTATCTCTATCGACTAGCCTGGCCCTGGTTTATATAATGCACCAGAGGCCTAGGATAGCAAGAGTCCTAGCCGAATACGCTGGTGGGGGAGGAGTCCTTGTCTTGACCACCAAGTCTTGTGGAATCTTCCTTGTATGCGGCAGCTGTCCCAACTGGCCCATGAGTATACGGCCATGGGGGTCCTCGGCCAAATCTAACTGACCGAGAGATGATGTGGTGAGTACCCCTAGTCCAGGACACCGTCAGTAGCCCCCTGAACCGGTCTTCAAGTTGGGGACGCTCCTCGATTCTTCCGAACTGTTCTTTGCCTTCGGTTGTCGGTCTTGAAAATTGGTTCAACAAACCTTCCCATCTTCTATCTTGAGGATAGCCAAGCTAAATCTGAAGATCTCACACGTCGGGTATCCGAGGAGCCCTTTAAGTATTCGGCCTTTATCAATGCCTTGTTATTTTTATGCCACACCTCGGGTTTGAAGTTGTTCCTGGGTGGCAGCGTCCTCTTGCGTCCGAGCTCCAACGCTAGACTGCATTCGAGGTATCTTTTACAGCCGAGCACCAACGCCGGACTACTTTCCAAGCTCCAACACCGGAATGTATCCGAGCTCCAACGCTGGACTATGTCCAAACTCCAACGTCGGACTGTATCCGGACTCCGGCGCTGGACTATATCCGAGGTGTCATATCACCTTGGTTCAAAAAAGTTGAAGGAGTTTATCCAAGCTTAATGCTGGAAATGCCCTCTGTGGAGCCAGCCACTAGCGCCCGAGCTTTAAGCCGGACTGTTTCCGAGGTGGTGCACCACCCCGACTGTGGGCCGATTTTTTGTCAATATTTTTGATTGGTGCAATTTATTCTCTGCCGAGATATATAGCCAGTAGCCCTCAAGATGTGTGTCGGTTTAAAACTCGAGATGCACTTGAAGGATGACGTAAGACCGCTGATCTCAGTAGCCGCTGAGATTCAGGTTGATTTGAAAAATCGGCCAGAGGATCAAGTCCTAGCTCGGCAGAATACTTCGGGACACAAAAAGCGGCGCGCTCAGTCCTCGAGACTCAGGTTGGGTGCGGCCGACCAACCTGAGGATCATAATCTCCTCGGAAACTGTATTGCACTTAAAATTTTCTGCATTGGATAGGCAATGCAGTAGCCCCCGAGACACTGGTCGGGTGGCAACACCAGATCAGGGGATCGATGTACCCCTTTAATATTTGTAAATAATAAGCTCGAAGCCCAGTAGCCCCCGAGCCTTAATGCAGGCACGGGTGGCCGAATTAAGGATCGATATCCATAGTAAAATCACAAATTACGTAAACACTTCGGCGACAGTCGAGGTCAAGCCGTAAACACTTCAGCCAATGTTATGAATGGCCCATTGATACGTCTCCAACGTATCTATAATTTTTGATTGCTCCATGCTATATTATCTACTGTTTTAGACAATATTGGGCTTTATTACCCACTTTTATATTATTTTTGGGACTAACCTATTAACCGGAGGCCCAGCCCAGATTTGCTGTTTTTTGCATATTTCAGTGTTTCGAAGAAAAGGAATATCAAACGGAGTCGAAATGGAACGAAATCAACTGGAGAAGTTATTTTTGGAAGGAAAGCTACCAGATGGACTTGGACCCCACATCAGGAGAGAAGGGAGGTGCCCACGAGGGTGGGGGGCGCGCCCCCTGCCTCATGGGGCCCCCGAAGCTCCACCGACGTACTTCCTGCACCCATATATACCTTCGTATTCTAAAACTTCCAGAACGCACAATAGATCGGGAGTTCCGCTGCCAGAAGCCTCCGTAGCCACCGAAAACCAATCTAGACCCGTTCCGGCACCCTGCCAGAGGGGGCAACCCTTCTCCGGTGGCCATCTTCATCACCCCGGTGCTCTCCATGACGAGGAGGGAGTAGTTCTCCCTCGGGGCTGAGGGTATGTACCAGTAGCTATGTGTTTGATCTCTCTCTCTCTCTCGTGTTCTTGAGGTGATACGATCTTGATGTATCGTGAGCTTTGCTATTATAGTTGGATCTTATGTTTCTCCTCCCCCTCTACTCTCTTGTAATGAATTGAGTTTCCCCTTTGAAGTAATCTTATCGGATTGAGTCATTAAAGATTTGAGAACACTTGATGTATGTCTTGCCGTGCGTATCTGTGGTGACAATGGGATACCACGTGATTCACTTGATGTATGTTTTGGTAATCAACTTGCGGGTTCCCCCCATGAACCTATGCATAGGGGTTGGCACACGTTTTCGTCGTGATTCTCCGGTAGAACTTTGGGGCACTCTTTGAGGTCCTATGTGTTGGTTGAATAGATGAATCTGAGATTGTGTAACGCATATCTTATAATCATACCCATGGATACTTGAGGTGACATTGGAGTATCTAGGTGACATTAGGGTTTTGGTTGATTTGTGTCTTAAGGTGTTATTCTAGTACGAACTCTAGGGCTGTTTGTGACACCTATAGGAATAGCCCAACAGATTGATTGGAAAGAATAACTTTGAGGTGGTTTCGTACCCTACCATAATCTGTTCGTTCGTTCTCCACTATTAGTGACTTTGGAGTGACTCTTTGTTGCATGTTGAGGGATAGTTATGTGATCCAATTATGTTAGTATTGTTGAGGGAACTTGCACTAGTGAAAGTATGAACCCCAGGCCTTATTTCCTATCATTGCAATACCGTTTATGCTCACTTTTATCATTAGTTACCTTGCTGTTTTTATAATTCCAGATTACAAATACCTTTATCTACTATCCATATACCACTTGTTTCACCATCTCTTCGCCGAACTAGTGCACCTATACAATTTACCGTTGTATTGGGTGTGTTGGGGACACAAGAGACTCTTTGTTATTTGGTTGCAGGGTTGCTTGAGAGAGACCATCTTCATCCTATGCCTCCTACGGATTGATAGACCTTAGGTCATCCACTTGAGGGAAATTTGCTACTGTCCTACAAACCTATGCACTTGGAGGCCCAACAACGTCTACAAGAAGAAGGTTGTGTAGTAGACATCAAGCTCTTTTCTGGCACCGTTGCTGGGCAGGTGAGTGCTTGAAGGTACATCTTTAGATCTTGCAATCGAGTCTTTTAGTTTCTTGTTTTATCACTAGTTTAGTTCATAAAAGAAAATTACAAAAAATGGAATTGAGAGTACCTCATATGCTTCATCTTTTTAATATCTACCATGAAAATAAGGATTCCGATAATTGTGCTCAAGTGCTAGAAGAAGAATGCATTAGAATGTTTGGCACTAAATCTTTGAATGATGAGCATGATTGCAATGTTGTTAGTATGAATTCTTTGAATATCCATGATGCTAATGATATGCAAAGCCACAAGCTTGCGGATGCTACGTTTGATGAGGATGATGTTTTTTGTCCCCCAAGTTTTGATGAGCAAATTTATTATGATGAAAGCATGCCTCCTATCTATGATGATTATTGTGATGACACATATGCTTTAAAGAATAATGATAACCATGAAACTTGTCATCATGATTTTAACTTTCAATTGGATTATGCTTCACATGATAGTTATTTTGTTGAGTTTGCTCCCACTACCATTGATGAGAATTTTTTTGCTTATGTGGAGAGTAATAAATTTTCTATGCTTGTAGATCTTGAAAAGAATGTTTTAGTTGCTGGTTATATTGTTGAATTCATTCATGATGCTACTGAAAATTATTATGAGGGAGGAATATATGCTTGTAGGAATTGCAATAATACCAAGTTTCCCCTCTATGTGCTTAAAATCTTGAAGTTATGCTTGTTTTGCCCTCCTATGCTAGTGGATTATTGTTCTCATAAGTTGTTTTCTCAAAAAATCCCTATGCACAGGAAGTGGGTTAGACTCAAATGTGCTAGTCATATTCTTCATGATGCTCTCTTATGTTTCAATTCTTATCTTCTATGTGAGCATCATTGAAATCATCATGCCTAGCTAGGGGCATTAAACGATAGCGCTTGTTGGGAGGCAACCCAACTTTACTCTTGTTCTTTACTTTTTGTTCCTTTTTAGTAATAAATAATTCATCTAGCCTCTGTTTAGATGTGGTTTTATGCTTTTAATTAGTGTTTGTGCCAAGTAGAACCTTTGGGAAGACTTGGGAGAAGTCTCGTTGATCATGCTGTAAAAAACAGAAACTTTAGCGCTCACGAGAATTGCTGCCATTTTTATTTGGAGAGTTCTATTTAGTTAATTCTTTTTGAAGTTGATTAATAGATAAATTCCTCATGTCCAGCAATTTATTTGAGAATTTTATGAGTTCCAGAAGTATACGTTTGATCCAGATTACTACAGACTGTTCTGTTTTTGACAGATTCTGTTTTTCATGTGTTGTTTACTTATTTTGATGAATCTATGGCTAGTAAAATAGTTTATAAACCATAGAGAAGTTGGAATAAAGTAGGTTTAACACCAACATAAATAAATAATGAGTTCATTACAGTACCTTGAAGTGGTGATTTATTTTCTTATACTAACGGAGCTTACGAGTTTTCTGTTAAGTTTTGTGTTGTGAAGTTTTCAAGTTTGGGTAAGGATTCGATGGACTATGGAATAAGGAGTGGAAAGAGCCTAATATTAGGGATGCCCAAGGCACCCCAAGGTAATATTCAAGGATAGCCAAGAGCCTAAGCTTGGGGATGCCCCGGAAGGCATCCCCTCTTTCGTCTTCGTTCATCGGTAACTTTACTTGGAGCTGTATTTTTATTCACCACATGATGTGTGTTTTGCTTGGAGCGTCAATTTATTTTGTTAGTATTTGCTTTCTGTTATTTAGAACAATGTTTTGCATCTTTTATTTCAATAAAAGTGGCATTTATAGCCTTTACTATGCCTATTTTAGAAGTCCACATGTTGCTGTTTGAATACAGAAAGTTTACCGCTGTTGCAATAATTCCCTAGAAAATTAAGAATGTGATAAAATGTTGAAACCTTTTTCATATGAAGCTCCGATAAATTTACTACAGTGGGAATTTTATTTCATTATTTTTGGAGCTAGGGAAGTATGGATGTTGCTGCATTCTTTACAGACTATCCTGTTTAGGCAGATTGCTGTTATGTTTGCATATGTTTGCTTCTTTAATGATTCTATTTGAGGATAGGACTATTAAATATGCAGAGGAATTTAGTATGCAATGTTGAATAATAATTTTTGTGATTTGCTACAGTAGAGTATGATAAGGTTTTGTCAATGGTTTATACTAACTTATCTCACGAGTCCTTGTTGAGTTTTGTGTGGATGAAGCTTTTGAGATTTAGGGAGACCGTGATATGAGAGGAATTAAGGAGACACAAAAGCTCAAGCTTGGGGATTCCCAAGGCACCCCAAGATAATATTTCAAGAAGTCTCGAGCGTCTAAGCTTGGGGATGCCCCGGTTGGCATCCCACCTTTCTTCTTCAACAACTATCGGTTAGTATCGGTTGATCCTAAGTTTTTGCTTCTTCACATGATGTTTGCAATTCTTAGATGCCATTTTATTTTGATTTGCTTGCTGTTTAAATAGAATACCAAGATCTGAAATTATTAAATTAGAGAGTCTTCACATAGTTGCATAATTATTCAACTACTCATTGATCTTCACTTATATCTTTCGGAGTAGTTTGTCGATGCTCTAGTGCTTCACTTATATCTTTTAGAGCATGGTAGTTGTTTTATTTTGAAGAAATAGATGAACTCTCATGCTTCACTTAGATTATTTTTAGAGTCTTAAATAGCATGGTAATTTGCTTAAAATCCTAATATGCTAGGTATCCAAGAATAGTAAAAACTTTCATATAGAGTATTGAATACTAAGAGAAGTTTGATGCTTGATGATGGTTTTGAGATATGAAAATGGTGATATTAGAGTCATGCTAGTTGAGTAGTTGTGAATTTGAGAAATACTTGTGTTGATGTTTGTGATTCCCGTAGCATGCACGTATGGTGAACCGTTATGTGATGAAGTCGGAGCATGATTTATTTATTGATTGCCTTCCTTATGAGTGGCGGTCGGGGACGAGCGATGGTCTTTTCCTACCAATCTATCCCCCTAGGAGCATGAGCGTAGCACTTTGTTTCGATAACTAATAGATTTTTGCAATAAGTATGTGAGTTCTTTATGACTAATGTTGAGTCCATGGATTATACGCACTCTCACCCTTCCACCATTGCTAGCCTCTCTAGTACCGCGCAACTTTCGCCGGTACCATAAACCCACCATATACCTTCCTCAAAACAGCCACCATACCTACCTATCATGGCATTTCCGTAGCCATTCCGAGATATATTGCCATGCAACTTTCCACCGTTCCGTTATTATGACACACTTCATCATTGTCATATTGCTTTGCATGATCATGTAGTTGACATCGTATTTGTGGCAAAGCCACCGTTCATAATTCTTTCATACTTGTCACTCATGAGTCATTGCATATCCCGGTACACCGCCGGAGGCATTCATATAGAGTCATATTTTTTTCTAAGAATCGAGTTGTAATTCTTGAGTTGTAAGTAAATAAAAGTGTGATGATCATCATTATTAGAGCATTGTCCCAGTGAGGAAAGGATGATGGAGACTATGATTCCCCCACAAGTCGGGATGAGACTCCATACGAAAATAAATAAATAAAAGAGGCCAAAGAAGCCCAAATAAAAATGGAGGAAAAAAAGAGGCCATAAAAAAGAGAAGGCCCAAATAAAAAAATAAAAAAATGAGAGAAAAAGAGATAAGGGGCAATGCTACTATCCTTTTACCACACTTGTTCTTCAAAGTAGCACCATGATCTTCATGATAGAGAGTCTCCTATGATATCACTTTCATATACTAGTGGGAATCTTTCATTATGGAACTTGGCTTGTATATTCCAATGATGGGCTTCCTAAAAATGCCCTAGGTCTTCGTGAGCAAGCGAGTTGGATGCACACCCACTAGTTTCTTTTGTTGAGCTTTCATACATTTATAGCTCCAGTGCATCCGTTGCATGGCAATCCCTACTCACTCACATTGATATCTATTAATGGGCATCTCCATAGCCCGTTGATACGCCTAGTTGATGTGAGACTATCTTCTCCTTTTTGTCTTCTCCACAACCACAATTCTATTCCACCTATGGTGCTATGGCCATGGCTCACGCTCATATATTGCATGAAGATTGAAAAAGTTTGAGAACATCAAAAGTATGAAACAATTGCTTGGCTTGTCATCGGGGTTGTGCATGATTTAAATATTTTGTGTGGTGAAGATGGAGCATAGCCAGACTATATGATTTTGTAGGGATAGCTTTCTTTGGCCATGTTATTTTGAGAAGACATGATTGCTTAGTTAGTATGCTTGAAGTATTATTATTTTCTATGTCAATATGAACTTTTATCTTCAATATTTCAGATCTGAATATTCATGCCACAATTAAGAAGAATTACATTGAAATTATGCCAAGTAGCACTCCGCATCAAAAATTCTGTTTTTATCATTTACCTACTAAGGACGAGCAGGAATTAAGCTTGGGGATGCTTGATACGTCTCCAACGTATCTATAATTTTTGATTGCTCCATGCTATATTATCTACTATTTTAGACAATATTGGGCTTTATTATCCACTTTTATATTATTTTTGGGACTAACCTATTTACCGGAGGCCCTGCCCAGATTTGCTTTTTTTGCCTATTTCAGTGTTTCGAAGAAAGGAATATCAAACGAAGTCGAAACGGAACGAAATCAACTGGAGAAGTTATTTTTGGAAGGAAACCTATCAGATGGACTTGGACCCCACGCCAGGAGAGAAGGGAGGTGCCCACGAGGGTGGGGGGCGCGCCCCCTGCCTCATGGGGCCCCCGAAGCTCCACCGACGTACTTCCTGCACCCATATATACCTACGTATCCTAAAACTTCCAGAACGCACAATAGATCGGGAGTTCCGCCGCCAGAAGCCTTTGTAGCCACCGAAAACCAATCTAGACCCGTTCCGGTACCCTGCCGGAGGGGGCAATCCTTCTCCGGTGGCCATCTTCATCATCCCGGTGCTCTCCATGACGAGGAGGGAGTAGTTCTCCCTCGGGGCTGAGGGTATGTACCAGTAGCTATGTGTTTGATCTCTCTCTCTCTCATGTTCTTGAGGTGATACGACTTGATGTATTGCGAGCTTTGCTATTATAGTTGGATCTTATGTTTCTCCTCCCCCTCTACTCTCTTGTAATGAATTGAGTTTTCCCTTTGAAGTAATCTTATCGGATTGAGTCTTTAAAGATTTGAGAACACTTGATATATGTCTTGCCGTGCATATCTGTGGTGACAATAGGATACCACGTGATTCACTTGATGTATGTTTTGGTGATCAACTTGCGGGTTCCGCCCATGAACCTATGCATAAGGGTTGGCACACGTTCTCGTCGTGATTCTCCGGTAGAACTTTGGGGCACTCTTTCAGGTCCTATGTGTTGGTTGAATAGATGAATCTGAGATTGTGTGACGCATATCTTATAATCATACCCATGGATACTTGAGGTGACATTGGAGTATCTAGGTGAAATTAGGGTTTTGGTTGATTTGTGTCTTAAGGTGTTATTCTAGTACGAACTCTAGGGCTGTTTGTGACACCTATAGGAATAGCCCAACGGATTGATTGGAAAGAATAACTTTGAGGTGGTTTCGTACCCTACCATAATCTCTTCGTTCGTTCTCTGCTATTAGTGACTTTGGAGTGACTCTTTATTGCATGTTGAGGGATAGTTATGTGATCCAATTATGTTAGTATTGTTGAGGGAACTTGCACTAGTGAAAGTATGAACCCCAGGCCTTATTTCCTATCATTGCAATACCGTTTACGCTCACTTTTATCATTATTTACCTTGCTGTTTTTATAATTTCAGATTACAAATACCTTTATCTACTATCCATATACCACTTGTTTCACCATCTCTTCGCCGAACTAGTGCACCTATACAATTTACTGTTGTATTGGGTATGTTGGGGACACAAGAGACTCTTTGTTATTTGGTTGCAGGGTTGCTTGAGAGAGACCATCTTCATCCTACGCCTCCTATGGATTGATAAACCTTAGGTCATCCACTTGAGGGAAATTTGCTACTGTCCTACAAACCTCTGCACTTGGAGGCCCAACAACGTCTACAAGAAGAAGGTTGTGTTGTAGACATCACCCATCATTTAACACAGTCATCGGATCACTGACTAGTTTACGCTTATTGTGACAGCCAGTTTTTGGCTTTCTCCACTGAGGTGCTTAACCATGTGAGCTGGAAGCACAATCATAGTGGTTCTCCCTTTGCACACCTAGCCGAACAAAGCGGAACGTAGGAGGCAAGCGCAGGAGCCGGGCAACCCAACTATTGACCGAAGACACATTTCGAAACCGATGCATATATAGCAATATCCGAGAATGTTTTTGCCAAATCTCTAAAGGTGTCCGGCGTTGCACTGTGAGACTTGTGCTGAAAACACACAAATAGTTAGAAGTGCAAAAGCTTGGAAAACCAAAAAACGTCAGTAAAAACATGACGCCCGAACAAGATCAAGTGTTCGGTGCCAATCCGAAAATTGGAAGAGAAAAAAATGGTGCTTCTGTCGTGTTTTGACAACGACCAAGAAGAAAACACATTTACAACTCATATATAAATTTTAAGAGCCCCCCAAGTGACTTGGGTAAAGAATTTTATGTATAATGATTGTATGTACCGAAGTACTTATATCATATATGTGTTCACCCGAACTTTAAACGCGTCTTAACCGACCGTCGACTTCTCCCTCTTCGGCCAAGGGCCGAAAAGTGTCATGTACTCCGCCTGTCGAGAGTATTGATGGTGTTTCTGATGACCAGACAATCAGGCCATAAGGCTGTAATAGACAAAGCGCGCTCAGGGAACTTATGCTATACTACCAACGAAGTGTAAGAAGCATCTTCGAAGAAAATAGTACCCCCACCAGTACCTTTCTTCGGTGCTCATTATTACTATGAGACTTGTTCAATAGATTTTTTGTACTCATGAGTTCCGTTGTGTGCCGACCATGATTGAAAACAATAAGAGCGCTAGCTTTCAGCTTCACCCAGTCTGAGGTCAGAGCTCGGATGACCTGGTCATGACAATCGCAGAGGTGCTCCCTTTACTCCCTAGCCGAACAATCGGGAACGTAGGGGTAAACACATGAGCGAGGCAACCCAGCTTGCAAATCGCTTAGGTCAATATGGTGCATATTGTGGCGTAATACACGAACAAGGAACGAAGCCGTACAAGTATAATCATATGCAAGAGGAAAAGCTCCATCAAGGGAGCCCCCAAATAAATGGGGTATTTGAATATGCGAGTCACAAACAAAGTTTTGACAAGGAACTTTGTCACAATCAACTTTGTGCTAAAAAGTATAATGCTTGGTCGAACCGAACAAAATTTAAAACTGAAAGTTTTTGAGCATGAAAGTGACTTAGCTGGTTAATGTGCTCGATGTTGATAACGCAGGCCGAGATTGTGGCGGGACGAGATCCCAGCCCCCAAGCCGGTCCCGAGATGTCCAAGTAAAGAACTCGGCTTGATGAAGTGGTGATGCAGCATAGTCGATGGGCGAGGTGAAAACCCCAGTCCGACCGCGGCGATGAAGCAGGCCGGCAGTGTGACGCCGAAGCCCCCAGCGTGTGTTAATGAGGTGATGACGAAGCCCCCGGTCAGCCGAGGTGACGTGGTACATCGGTATGCCGCGGTGACAGCGCTGCCCGGATTATCTACCTGTGCACCGAAAATAGTGCAAGCCGGAGATAATAGGAATAATAAAAAAATGTTGCATAATCAATAATTTATACAAAGTGAGTAATAAAAGAAATATGGCCTGTGTGCCGAACACTCGATGAGGTAGAGCTCTCTTGGCGATGCCAAAGTCCTCGAGGCAACCGAACACGTCGGTATGGCAACACGGCCAACAAGGTGATCACGCGAGCCGATTTACACCGATTGGGACGGCGGTGTTGGCTTGCCGAAGAGACCACGTGACGCAGTCAAAGTCGATCACCTACACACATAAAATAGTGCGGTCCAAAAAGGATAATTGCTTTTCGCAAAAATAATTTATTAAAAGAGATGTGGCCTGGCACCGAAGTCATGTCGATGCAGGGCGTCGGCGTGACGCAGTGAAGGCGTGGCCAAGCCCGAATTCGCAGGCCGGTCTGAGTTGCAGATGCGGCATTCGCCGAACTGTATACGAAAACTGACCAAACCACCACGCGGCCATTGTTAATGCGGCCACCATTTGATAGACCTATGTATAGATGATGAAACAAATCGGAGTAATAATTCCTTGGGAAAAATAAACCCAAGCAAGAAAAAATACTAGGATTAATAGCACCTGGTTTATCTGTTGTAGCAATCTGGAAAAAGGTTACTCCCAAAATTGGGGCTCGATCCGCACACCCATTGCCTGATGGGTGATGAAGCGGTGGCATGGCGATGCTAGCAAAGGTTGGCTCACCGAGGAAAACCCCGTGGTCCAGCTAATGTGATGAAGCTGGTCAACTGGTGATGCCGAAGTCTCCGAAGTAAGTTGATGAAGGAATGATGAAGCCCTCGGTCTAGCTGAGGAGACAGAGCAGGTCGGTAAGGGGACGTTGCAGCTGCCATGTCAGCCGAGGTGTTGAAGCAGTTCGGCGTGATGGACATCGGCTTGAAGAAGAAACAGTGCGGCCATGCCGACGCAAGTCGTAACTTGTGACGCGGTCAATGTCGGTTTGATGAAGTGACTATGCGGTGATGCCTGTGTTCCCACTCCGTGTATTCAGTGGGGCGGTGATGTTGGTGATGATTTATCCTTGATGTTTCCGAAGTCTTGTTCGCTCGCCGAGATGACGATCCGAAGAAGTGAGCTCAGCTCAAAAGGCGATGACATGTCTAGCGCAGGTCAATAGCCGTGGAGCAGTATTCCCGGACTGGTTTGACACCAGCATGATAGTGAAGATTACCTCAGAGGAGGCTCAAAATTTTATGGGCACGTGTTTAAAAACAACGTACAATACCCTAGGAGAAAATTCCTTTAAGAAGGTTGTCCCATATCACGTTCATAAATAAACATGAATTCGGCTCGGATCCGTATTCGCGCAGAAAACAGACCCGAAAAGTGATGCACTAATCGGAAGGTTCCTGGAGTTTGGACGGTTGGATCGAGCTGAAATTTGGAGGGGTCTTAGAGATAGGAATTCCGCAGCTGATCAACGGTTGGATCTTCCAATGGACGTCCGAGCTAGGTGCTGAGGACCACGCCCTAAACTCGTCCAGATTCCCATCCAGATTTGACAGGGCTCCGGTATATCGTACATTGCCAGAGATTCCTCCATCAGAACTCGACGAAATTTTGCATGGTTGTTATAGACTCAATTCCGCACAATTCCACCAAAGGGATCGTCAAAGCGATGCTTTAAGAGGTGGTGACAGCAGATAAAAGTTTGGTGTTCGGAAAAACAACACTGTCGCCCGAGGGCAATGTTGACGTTGAGCCCTCGAGCTCCATGGATGATTCCTCCATGATCTTGATAGAGATCGGAGTTGATGTTGATGAAGGCCCTTGTCCGAACATGACGATCGGAGATGGAGCACGGTCCTCGGTTGAGCCAAGGTGACCAGTCGAGCCGGTGACGAAGATGCCGACATCGCAGTTGATTTGCAGACGAGCCATCGATCCTTTTGCCGATCACATAGCGGAACTCTCAATGAAAGCACCAATGTTGGTGTCAAAACCGGTGGATCTCGGGTAGGTGGTCCCGAACTGTGCGTCTAAGGTCGATGGTAACAGGACACAGGGGACACGATGTTTACCCAGGTTCGGGCCCTCTCGATGGAGGTAATACCCTACTTCCTGCTTGATTGATCTTGATGATATGAGTATTACAAGAGTTGATCTACCACGAGATAGTAGAGGCCAAGCCCTAGAAGCTAGCCTATGGTATGATCGTTTGTATCTCTATCGACTAGCCTGACCCTGGTTTATATAATGCACCAGAGGCCTAGGATAACAAGAGTCCTAGCCGAATACGCTAGTGGGGGAGGAGTCCTTGTCTTGACCACCAAGTCTTGTGGAATCTTCCTTATATGTGGCAGCTGTCCGAGCTGGCCCATGAGTATACAGCCATGGGGGTCCTCGGCCCAATCTAATTGACCGTGAGACGACGTGGTGAGTACCCCCTAGTCCAGGACACCGTCAGACTCATGGGAAGATATCACAAAACAACTCTAGACACAAAATGAAATAAAACAAGCTTTATATTACAAGCCAGGGGCCTCGAGGGCTCAAATACATAGCTCAATACACAAGACTCAGCGGAAGCAACAATATCTGAGTACAGACATAAGTTAAACAAGCTTTGCCTTAAGAAGGCTAGCACAAACATCAACGATCTAAGAGGTAAGGCCTCCTGCCTAGGACCTCCTAACTACTCCTGGTCCTCGGTGGCCTGCATCTAGTATTATCCATCGGCAATGGCATCTGGCTCCAGGGATCCACCAACTGGTTGCAACAACCGGAAAGAAGAAAGAAGGGGGAAAAGTGGTAGCAAAGCAACCGTGAGTACTCATCCAAAGTACTAGCAAGCATCAGATCTAAACTAAGTATGCATTGGTATCAAAGGGAAGGGTTGTATCTGTGGACTGAACTGCAGAATGCCAGAATAGACGGGAAGGCCTTGCCTATCGAAGATTAGCATCTTCAAGCAGCTCCGAGCATCTTGCAACATGTAGAAGACTAAAGAATATCAATTTAATTAACAAGCATGTTGGAGCATTAATGCCCAGAGATCCTTCCTCGACCTCCCCGCGAGAAAGCAATCCATTTCTAGTTGTAAAAGATTAGGATATAAGTCTGACCGTCCATTACCGTGGACACGGTATTCCAATATATAACTTCCCTGCAGGGGTGCACCACATTTCCCAACACTCTTGATTACTCTGGCCGGACACACTTTTCTAGGTCAATGCACGGCCTCGGAAGATCAACACGTCATAGCCCTACCTAGGCTCAGCAGAGAGGTCCCCGCCGGTCTACATCCTAAGCACTCCGGGGTCTGGGCCCATCGCCCGTTGCACTCTGGTTCATTGTGTGCAGGGTGGATACCAGCACCACCCGTGTAGTGGATGGCATGATCCGACCGTGCCACAATGCTGAACTGGACATCTGACAAAGCTTCGGCTGATACCATGATGTCGAGGCCCATTGCTACCTCTTTTAGCACCGCGTTGGTTTTCCCCGAAGAGGAAGGGATGATGCAGCAAAGTAGTAAGTATTTCCCTCAGTTTTTGAGAACCAAGGTATCAATCCAGTAGGAGGCTACACGCGAGTCCCTCGTACCTGCACAAAACAAATAAATCCTCGCAACCAACGCAAATAGGGGTTGTCAATCCCTATAGGGCCACTTACGAGAGTGAGACTGATAGATATGATAAGATAATATTTTTGGTATTTTTATGATAAAGATGCAAAGTAAAATAAAGGCAAAGTAAATAACTAAGTAGTAGGAGATTAATATGATAAAGATAGACTCGGGGGCCATAGGTTTCACTAGTGGCTTCTCTCGAGAGCATAAGTATTCTATGGTGGGTGAACAAATTACTGTTGAGCAATTGAAAGAATTGAGCATAGTTATGAGAATATCTAGGTAGGATCATGTATATAGGCATCACGTCCGAGACAAGTAGACCGACTCCTGCCTGCATTTACTACTATTACTCCACTCATCAACCGCTATCCAACATGCATCTAGAGTATTAAGTTAAAAACAGAGTAACGCCTTAAGCAAGATGACATGACGTAGAGGGATACACTCATGCAATATGAAGAAAACCCCATCTTGTTATCCTCGATGGCAACAATACAATACGTGCCTTGCTGCCCTTACTGTCACCGGTAAAGGACACCGCAAGATTGAACCCAAATCTAAGCACTTCTCCCATTGCAAGAAAGATCAATCTAGTAGGCCAAACCAAACTGATAATTCGAAGAGACTTGCAAAGATAACCAATCATACATAAAAGAATTCAGAGAATATTCAAATATTATTCATAGATAGACTTGATCATAAACCCACAATTCATCGGTTTCAACAAACACACCGCAAAAAGAAGATTACATCGAATAGATCTCCACAAGAGAGGGGGAGAACATTGTATTGAGATCCAAAAGAGAGAAGAAGCCATCTAGCTACTAACTATGGACCCGTAGGTCTGAAGTAAACTACTCACACTTCATCGGAGCGGCTATGGTGTTGATGTAGAAGCCCTCCGTGATTGATGCCCCCTCCGGCGGAGCTCCGGAACAGGCCCCAAGATGGGATCTTGTGGATACAGAAAGTTACGGCGGTGGAATTAGGGTTTTGGCTCCTGTTCTGATTGTTTGGGGTACGTGGATATATATAGGAGGAAGAAGTACGTCAGTGGAGCAACAGGGGGCCCACGAGGGTGGAGGGCGCGCCTGGGGGGGGGGCAGGTGCGCCCCCCTACCTCGTGGCCTCCTATTAGTTGGCTTGACGTAGGGTCCAAGTCTCCTGAGTTGTATTCGGTGAGAAAATCATGTTCCTGAAGGTTTCATTCTGTTTGGACTCCGTTTGATATTCCTTTTCTTCGAAACCCTAAAACAGGGAAAAAACAGCAATTCTGGGCGGGGCCTCCGGTTAATAGGTTAGTCCCAAAAATAATATAAAAGTGGATTATAAATCCCAATAATGTCCAAAACAGTAGATAATATAGCATGGAGCAATCAAAAATTATAGATACGTTGGAGACATATCAAGCATCCCTAAGATTAATTCCCGCTCGTCCTCAAGTAGGTAAATGATAAAAACAGAATTTTTGATGCGGAGTGCTACTTGGCATAATTTTAATGTAATTCTTCTTAATTGTGGTATGAATATTCAGATCCGAAAGATTCAAGACAAACATTTATATTCACATAGAAAATAATAATACTTCAAGCATACTAACAAAGCAATTATGTCTTCTCAAAATAACATGGCTAAAGAAAGTTATCCCTACAAAATCATATAGTCTGGCTATGCTCTATCTTAACCACACAAAATATTTAAATCATGCACAACCCGATGACAAGCCAAGCAATTGTTTCATACTTTTGACATTCTCAAAACTTTTTCAATCTTCGAGCAATACATGAGCGTGAGCCATGGATATAGCACTATAGGTGGAATAGAGTGGTGGTTGTGGAGAAGACAAAAAGGGGAAGATAGTCTCACATCAACTAGGCGTACCAACGGGATATGGAGATGCCCATCAATAGATATCAATGTGAGTGAGTAGGGATTGCCATGCACGGATGCACTAAAGCTATAAGTGTATGAAAGCTCAAAAATAAACTAAGTGGGTGTGCATCCAACTTGCTTGCTCATGAAGACCTAGGGCAATTTTGAGGAAGCCCATCATCGGAATATACAAGCCAAGTTCTATAATGAAAAATTCCCACTAGTATATGAAAGTGATAACATGAGAGACTCTCTACTATGAAGATCATGGTGCTACTTTGAAGCACAAGTGTGGTAAAATGATAGTAACATTGTCCCTTCTCTCTTTTTCTCTCATTTTTTTATTTGGGCCTTTTCTCCCTTTTTATGGCCTCTTTTCTTTCTCTTTTTTATTTGGGCTTCTTTGGCCTCTTTTATTTATTTTTTGTCCAGGGTCTCATCCCGACTTGTGGGGGAATCATAGTCTCCATCATCCTTTCCTCACTTGGGACAATGCTCTAATAATGATGATCATCACACTTTTATTTTTCTTACAACTCGATACTTAGAACAAGATATGACTCTATATGAATGCCTCCGGCGGTGTACTGGGATATGCAATGATGCATGAGTGACAAGTATGAAAGAATTATGAACGGTGGCTTTGCCACAAATACTATGTCAACTACATGATCATGCTAAGCAATATGACAATGATGGAGTGTGTCATAATAAACAGAACGGTGGAAAGTTGCATTGCAATATATCTTGGAATGGCTATGGAAATGCCATAATAGGTAGGTATGGTGGCTGTTTTGTGGAAGGTATATGGTGGGTGTATGATACCGGCGAAAGGTGCGCAGTATTAGAGAGGCTAGCAAAGGTGGAAGGGTGAGAGTGCGTATAATCCATGGACTCAACATTAGTCATAAAGAACTCATATACTTATTGCAAAAATCTACAAGTTATCAAAGCAAAGTATTACGCACATGCTCCTAGGGGGATAGATTGGTAGGAAAAGACCATCGCTCGTCCCCGACCGCCACTCATAAGGAAGACAATCAATAAATAAATCATGCTCCGACTTCATCACATAACGGTTCACCATACGTGCATGCTATGGGAATCACAATATTCAACACAAGTATTTCTCAAATTCACAACTACTCAACTAGCATGACTTTAATATCACCATCTCCATATCTCAAAACAATTATCAAGTATCAAACTTCTCATAGTATTCAACACACTCATAAGAGAGTTTTATTATTAATCTTGCATACCAAGCATGTTAGGATTTTAAGAAAATTACCATGCTATTAAGACTCTCAAAATAATCTAAGTGAAGCATGAGAGATCACTAGTTTCTATAAAACAAATCCACCACCATGCTCTAAAAGATATAAGTGAAGCACTAGAGCAAAATTATATAACTCAAAAGATATAAGCGAAGCACATAGAGTATTCTAACAAATTCCAAATCATGTATGGCTCTCTCAAAAGATGTGTACAACAAGGATGATTGTGGTAAACTAATAAGCAAAGACTTATATCATACAAGACGCTCCAATTAAAACACATATCATGTGGTAAATAAAAATATAGCTCCAAGTAAAGTTACCGATAGAAGTAGACGAAAGAGGGGATGCCTTCCAGGGCATCCCCAAGCGTTGGCTTTTAGGTGTCCTTATATTATTTTGGGGGTGCCATGGGCATCCCCAATCTTCGGCTCTTGCCACTCCTTGTTCCATAATCCATCAAATCTTTACCCAAAACTTGAAAACTTCACAACACAAAACTTAAAGTAGAAAATCTCGTGAGCTCCGTTAGCGAAAGAAAACAAAATACCACTTCAAGGTACTGTAATGAACTTATTCTTTATTTATATGGGTGTTATACCTACTGTATTCCAACTTCTCTATGGTTTGTAAACTAATTTACTAGCCATAGATTCATCAAAATAAGCAAACAACACACGCAAAACAGAATCTGTCAAAAACAGAACAGTCTGTAGTAATCTGTAGCTAGCGCAAGATCTGGAACACCAAAAATTCTAAAATAAATTGCTGGACGTGAGGAATTTATCTATTCATCATCTGCAAAAATAATTAACTAAATAGTACTTTCCAAATAAAAATGAAAGCAGTTCTCGTGAGCGCTAAAGTTTCTGTTTTTTACATCAAGTTCAACAAGACTTTCCCCAAGTCTTCCCAACGGTTCTACTTGGCACAAGCACTAATTAAACACAAAAAAACACAACCAAAACAGAGGCTAAATAATTTATTTATTACTAATCAGGAGCAAGAAGAAATGAATAAAAATAAAATTGGGTTGCCTCCCAACAAGCGCTATCGTTTAACGCCCCTAGCTAGGCATAACAAGCAAGAATAGATCTAGGTATTGCCATCTTTGGTAGGCAATCCATAAGTGGTTCTCATAATAGATTCATAAGGTAATTTAATTTTATTCCTAGGAAAGTGTTCCATGCCTTTCCTTAACGGAAATTGGAATCTAATATTTCCTTCCTTCATATCAATAATTGCACCAATCGTTCTAAGGAAAGGTCTACCAAGAATAATAGGACATCAAGGATTGCAATCTATGTCAAGAACAATAAAATCCACGGGCACACAATTCCTATTTGCAACAATAAGAACATCATTAATTCTTCCCATAGGTTTCTTAATAGTGGAATCCACAAGGTCCAAGTTTAGAGAGCAATCATCAAAATCATGGAAACCTAACAAATCACACAAAGTCTTTGGAATCGTGGAAACACTAGCACCCAAATCACATAAAGCATAGCATTCATGATCTTTAATTTTAATTTTAATAGTTGGTTCCCACTCATCGAAAGTGATGTCAAGGAGCCAATCATCCGCATTAAGGGGCTGAGTTGAGCTGTGCTAGAAGACAGGGTTGATAAGCATAAAGTCTCGCAGAGTCACTGGGGCTGGCAAATATTGGGAGGTGGAAACTCAGCCATGACTCCTTCCATGAACTAGCGATTCAGCTCAACTGCTATATCATTCTGGCCATGTATTCGGGCAGTCACGACTAGCGGTTCTAACCATCCTGCTTATTGCAAGAAGGGGTATTTTAACAAGGGGGTGAAGCAAGCGTATGGAGTCACTCATGCACGCGATGAAGGGATGCCACAACGGGACATAGCAAAGGCTACATCAGCATCGAAGAAAACCACTAGAGTGAGGGATTTGAAAGTGACAGCGCATGGTGCTCTCGATAAGAGAATCCCGCGGTCAATGAAAATTGCGAAGCAGAACTAGGCCCTCAATTCAAGAAAGGCGTATTACAAATCTTCGGATGGATGTGATCACGAGAACCTAGGGTAGAGTTAGCAAAATCATTTAACCTGAATAGAATAGAGATCAGATTCCCAGAGTATAGACGAGGAATAAAAGATCCTAATACCGCCCAATGGCGATGCAGGCCCGTAAGCCACACAGCCATGTTAGTAAAACACTTTTTCAAAGACTAGACTCAACTTCGGCCAAGGAGTAGGAAAGGGGGGGGGGGTTCCTACAGGCAGTCGGCTCTGATACCAACTTGTGACGCCCCCGATTCAATCGTACACTAATCATACACGCAAATGTGTATGATCAAGATCAGGGACTCACGGGAAGATATCACAACACAACTCTAGACACAAAATGAAATAAAACAAGCTTTATATTACAAGCTAGGGGCCTCGAGGGCTCGAATACATAGCTCGATACACAAGAGTCATTGGAAGCAACAATATCTGAGTACAGACATAAGTTAAACAAGCTTTGCCTTAAGAAGGCTAGCACAAACATCAACGATCGAAGAGGCAATGCCTCCTTCCTGGGACCTCCTAACTACTCCTGGTCTTCGGCGGCCTCCATGTAGTAGTATCTGTTGGTGGTGGCATCTGGCTCCAGGGATCCACCAACTGGTTGCAACAACTAAAAAGAAGAAAGAAGGGGGAAAAGGGGTATCAAAGGAACCGTTAGTACTCATCCAAAGTACTCGCAAGCATCAGATCTAAACTAAGTATGCATTGGTATCAAATGGAAGGGTTGTATCTGTGGACTGAACTGCAGAATGCCAGAATAGAGGGGAAGGCCTAGCCTATCAAAGACTAGCATCTTCAAGCAGCTCCGAGCATCTTGCAGCATGTAGAAGAGTAAAGAATAGCAATTTAATTAACAAGCATGTTGTAGCATTAATGCCCAGAGATCCTTCCTCGACTCCCTGCGAGAAAGCAATCCCAGGGCCACATATCGCAAGTATTCATTTCTAGTTGTAAAAGATCAAGATATAAGTATGAACGTCCATTACCGTGGACACGGTATTCGAATAGATAATTGCCCATGGAGGGATGCACCACGTTTTCCAACATGCTTGATTACTCTGGCCGGACACATTTTTCTGCGTCAATGCCCGGCCTCGGAAGATCAACACATCGTAGCCCTACCTAGGCTTAGCAGAGAGGTCCCCGCCCGTCTACATCCTAAGCACTCCGGGGTGTGGGCCCATCGCCCGTTGCACTCCAGTTCGTTGTGTGCAGGGTGGATACCAGCACCACCCGTGTAGTGGATGGCACGATCCGACCGTGCCACAATGCTGAACTAGACATCTGACAAAGCTTCAGCTGATACCACGACGTCGAGGCCCATATCTATTCTCGCGTGGTGGTTAGTGCGTAAAGGCCAAAGGCCAACTCAGAACAAATGCCCAAACCATAGTGTATTATTAGCTTGCGGACACGAGCAGAGACTCACGATCGATGTGATCCCGTCGCCCCATCTCGTGGACTTACGACAAGGGCCCAAAATGCCCGGCCGTGCCACGTAATTAACTTGTAGGTGCTCTCCGGGCCCGCCCGACTTTCACATCAACTCGCGGGTACCCCTCAGGGCCGACCCGACTTCAACAATGGTCTCAAGTAAAGTCAAGGTAACCGTGTGCCCAAACATCAAGGGGAAAACCCGAGGAACCACCCTCGGAGGATTCCACTCAATGTAATCATCAAGGTGAATGTAAGAGGAACCACCCTCGAGGTTCACACTTGAGGGGTTGCACGACAGAGTCGTATCAGGAATGGTGAAGGAGGAACCACCCTCGTTGACCACGACCGAATAGCTACACTAAAGAGATCTCATCAGGAGTGATGTATGAGGTTCCACCCTCGGCACTCGATGGTAACTCTGCAGAGTCGATCAACAAAAGGGGCGTGACGTGATGTGAGGTGTCGGGCTCTGGTCGTCGATCACGTTGATCGAGTCGTCGATGATGAAGCAGGGGCAACAAGGACAATGTGGGGGTCACTGATGGATCACTAACCAAGCTATGCTAACCAGTTTAGGATAAGCAGGTAAGGTACAACAACATGTACAAAAGCAGGCTATGCATCAGAATAGGAGCAAGCAATTACAATAGCAAAATCTAATGCAAGCATTAGAGAATGGAATGGGCAATATTGAAATGATCAAAGGGGGCTTGCTTGGAAGCTCTGCTGAAAAGTACTGATTGTCAGGGCGTACTCGTACTCAGTGACTGCGTCAGTCCCGAGGTCTACCGGAGCGAAGAGGGGGAAGAAACAGTAAATATAAAGCACACCAATGCAACACAGATGCATGATATGAAACTAAGCGGTGCTAGGTGCGCCCTAACGCGGTACTAGGCGATACCGGTGAAGGGGAAAAACAGCCGGGAATGTTTCCGCGGAGTTAAGCATTTCGGACAGACGAACCGGAGGGGGAAGGTTGCATGTTTGCTATGCTAGGGATGTGTGGCGGACGAACAGGATGCGTATCCGGATTCGTCTTGTCATTCTGAGCAACTTTCATGTATAAAACTTTTTCATCCGAGTTACGAATTATTTTATATGATTTTTCAAAGTTCTTATACTATTCTGGAATTATTATTAATTCGAAAATATAGGTTAAATGCTAGGTGCACCCAGCATAGGGTACACAGAAGTGCAACCTATGGCTGATAGGTGGGCCAGGGGGTCCCTGTTGACAAGTCAACGTTTGACTGGTCAACAAGGGGTGGGCCCCCTGTCATAGGCTCATTTAACTACTTGTAGATTAAATAATTAGTTAATTAAGTTAATTAACTATTTAATTTATTAATTATTTTAATTTATTTACTTTTTTTAACTCTTTCTCTTTTTTACAGGAAAGGGGGTGTGGGGCCCGTTGGCAGTGGCACAAGGCCAGCCCAGCGGGGCGGGTTAACGGGCAGAGCCCTTGGGGTCGGGTGCAGGCCCTGGGCGGGTGCTCGCTCACTAGGGCCGGCGAGGCCATGGCAACGGCCGATGGCAGCCCCGGGCGGGTGGCCGCCAGCAAGGAGGGCCGCGGGTGAGGGGGAATGGCGGGTAGTGAAGGCGGGGCGCAGTTGGCGGAGGCGGGCGGCGGATTGCGACGGTGGGCCGGCAGGGCACGGCGCGACGGAGGCCAGGGAGGCGGAGGAGGGACACGACCGCGGTGGTGGGCAGCGCGTGCGGCGGTGAGGGGCGGGGCGGAGCGGCGTGCAGCAACAACAGTGTGGGCGGCGGGAGGTGTAAGGGTGGAGCGACGACACAGTGGTAGCGGCGGCGAGCATCGTGGCCAGGGGCGCGAGGGGAGGAAGCAGCAAAAGCAGCCTACAGCAGCAGCGACAGCAGCGCGCGGGGGAGGCTTGCAGGACGCGGAGGCTGTAGCAAGCACGCGAGCGGGCGCGGGCACCCGCGCAGGCATGCGCGTGACCGATAGCAGCGAGGCTGCGGGCGGCATGCGTGGGCGCATGGCCAGCCAGGCACGGGCACGCTGGGGCGGCCAAATTGCCGGCGGTTGGTTGCGTTCGAACAGCCGGAGCACCGCGCGACGAGTGGTCCTATCGGGAGGGGTTGGGGTGGTTTAAAACGACGGCGGCGGCGATGACAGACAGTGGCTGGAGTTGGAGCTCGAAGGAATCGAGCACATACGCTCGGGTTCGATGATCCAGCGGCCCAGGCATCACCTATGCAAGGCCACGAGCACGTTGGCATGCTCGACATGCTCTGGAACGTATGACACCGACGGGGGCAAGCCCATTAGCGGTGACAGGGGCTCGGCAACAGCAACAGCTTAACTGAGGCACGAGATCGAGCTAGGTGAAGAGGGGAAAGACGTAGGGGCTCACCAGGAGCCTGTAGGTGTGCAAAAGGCGGCTTGGGGGAGGCTCGCTGGCGCCAGAACCGTCGCTAGAGTGCGTTGGAGCCGAGGAAGAAGAAGACGAGGCGTGGCGGCGGCGAAGTGATCCCCAACTCAGACTTGTGGTCGAGGATGATGTAGAGGAGGCGGGCGGAGCTCGTGGACTCGACGAAGAGGCGAGAGGAGGCCAGGAGCTACGCGGACGACGACGGCACATCCATGGCAGCTGTCGGTGTCAAAACCAGTGGATCTCGGGTAGGGGGTCCCGAACTGTGCATCTAAGGTTGATGGTAACAGGAGACAGGGGACACGATGTTTACCAAGGTTCGGGCCCTCTCTATGTAGGTAATACCCTACTTCCTGCTTGATTGATCTTGATGAATATGAGTATTACAAGAGTTGATCTACCACGAGATCGTAATGACTAAACCCTAGAAGTCTAGCTTGTATGACTACGGTATTGAGTATATCCTTTCCAGACTACACCCTCCGATTTATATAGACACCGGAGGGATCTAGGGTTACATAGAGTCAGTTACATAAGATGGAATCTTCATAGTTGTTCGCCAAGCTTGCCTTCCACGCCAAGGAGAGTCTTATACGGACACGGGTAGAGTCTTCGGTCTTCATATCTTCACAGCCCATCAGTCCAGCCCATGGATAACAGGCCGGACACCCGAGGACCCCTTAGTCGAGGACTCCCTCAGTAGCCCGTGAACCAGGCTTCAATGACAAGGTATCTGGCGCGTAGTGCTGTCTTCGGCATTGCAAGGCGGGTTCCGCCTTCCGAACTCCCGAATAGTCTCCAGGCGAATTGATCGTGTCCGGACTTGTAACACACACCACTCACAATCGTAGAGAGAATATAATAACACACGAGTCCAATCTGCTGACAACTTTAGTAATGCGACGTCACGCTTGTCCGGTCATAATTTCAAACCGTTTTCGCCCCATGTTTCGAGACACGGTTGTCATTGGCATGTCTTGTCAAAGCGGAGATCATGTCCCCTTATTACAGGATTTTCATTAATATGAGCGTGGGTAACCCAACCGTCCTATGAGAAAGATTCCTTAGGAATAGGTAGGTTCTTAGGTTTAGGAGGAGACGTTCGATACCGGAGGTGTATATAAAGGAACCAAGAGTCGTCTCTTTATGCCAAACCTCTCCTAAACCTCCCCAACCCCGAGTCGCAACACCCAAGGTTCAACTCCATTGCTTTCAGCCTTCCCATCATGTCCGGATCCAGCTCCCAAGGCCGATGGGTGGCTTCCTCCGTTACACAGGAGGATATCACCAAGCTTCGGGCGGCCAGATATCTGACCGCAAAGATCCACCATCGGCTTCCCGCTCAAGGACAAGTTATCCCAACCCCCAGATCCGACGAGAGGGTGGTATTCGTCTCCCACTTCTTCCGGGGGTTAGGGTTTGCTCTTCACCCCTTTGTCCGAGGGCTAATGTTTTATTACGAATTAGATTTTCACGATCTTGCCCCGGACTCTATCCTCCATGTATTGGCGTTTATCATTACATGCGATGCCTTCCTTCAAATCCCCCCACACTTCGGCTTATGGCTCAAAACCTTTAGTGTGAAGCCGAAGGTAGTCGATCGGGAACAGGCGGAGTGCAGTGGTGCTACAATCAGCCAACTCTCACTACAAAAAAGACACATCCGTGACATTTTGGGCCGAACGAAAAAAATTTCTATCATACTTATGACACTTCTATGACAATAATTGTGACAAAACACGATATCATCATAGATGTGGTGGGGTCCTACTTCTATGACGAAAAATCAAGACAAAAAATGGGATTTTTGTCCTGGGTGGGCTGGAGACGCAGCTGCATGACATTCTTTAGGCCGTCCATGACAGAAAAAACCATGGTAGAAGCGAGGGCGAGGAAAATATCGGGGTGTTCCCGGTTACGTGGGTGGTCGGGGCCGAGCGATGCGTGTTTCACTCATACACACACGCGCATGGGTGCGAGGCGTTGGGCTCTAACTGAACCCGAGCGATTGCACTGCAGGCTACGCGTTACTGAACCCGAGCGATCGATCGATGGCTGTTAACTAAACCCGATCGAGCGATTCCTTCGTTATTGCTGCTAACTGAAGCCGATCGATGCTGCCTCTGGATGAACAGTGAGCATTGCTGGGGGGTTTGGATGAATAGTTCTTGGTGGGGGTGGATGAACAGGATCCCGTGGTGTTGCCTCTGGATGAACAGGACCCTGATTGATTCAGCCGGTTGGGGCTGGATGAACAGGACCACCCCGTGGAGGGCAGGATGAATAGTAGACGGTGGAGGGCAGGATGGATAGTAGCCCGTGAAGGGGTGGTTGAACAGAAGCCCGTGGAGAGGGCTGGTTGAATAGTAGCCAGTGGAGTAGCGCGCGGTGGAGGCTGGATGAACAGGAGCCCACGGATGAACAGTCACAGGTGGAGGCTAGAGGGGGTTGACGGTGGATGAACAGTAGCCCGCGGAGGCTGGAGGGGGTCGACGGTGGAGATGAACAGTATCCCGTGGAGTCCCATTTTGCAGTACGCCACACCCCTCCCAATGAACAGGACCCCTATTTCGACCATAGCGCTCCAACACAAGTCTGTTTCCTCCGTTTTGCGGTACGCCACACCCCTCTCAATCAACAGGACCCCCGTTTCGACCGTAGGAGGTCCATTTCCTCCGTTTTGCGATACGCCAGACCCCCCCGATGAACAGGATCCCGTTTCGAACGTGGCCGGTCTAACACAAGGCCGTTTCCTCCGTTTTGCGGTACGCCAGGCCTTGTTTCCATCGGCTGTTCCGTCCAAGCCCTCCCGATGAACACGACGACGCATTCCGTTCTGACCCAGCCGGTTGGCTCCCCATGAACACGATGACAACGCTGTTTCTCCGTTCCGACCCAGCCATGTACACGAGCCCTGGCCGTCTGTATGTGCGAGTAGGCGTTCGAGACCCCGCCCGTATGTATGTACGTGGCCGTATTTACTTTCTTGCACCATGGCCGTTGTACGCACATGTACATGCTACGTGCGTGCCTCTGCTACGACACGTGCGCGCCTCTACATCGACTAATATGTATGTACATGTTTGCGACCAGAATGACAATGCTACGTACGCTTCGACCAGGTGGGTCCCGACTGTTAGGCACTTCCTTGCTTGCGAAGATGTAGCTGGTGGGTCCCAGTAGTCAGGGGGGAGAATCATTTTTTTGCCCGGACGCACTTCCTTCCGTGCGAAGATGTAGCTAGTGCGTCTCAATAGTCAGGTGGAAACGTTTTTTTCGGGAAATACGGTGGCCCGTCCGGTGGGTCCCCACTGTCAGGTGGAGGAATAATTATTTTGCGCGTAATAAGGAGGCACTTCCTTGCTGCGGCCGTGGACCCAGCTGTCAACCTCTCCACATACAGTCCACGTCCGATGGAAGCCGTTCCTTGACCACGTTAACCACGCGACGCTGAGAGCACCAGGGCGATGGACGATGGCGAGGCCTAGGAAGGGGATGACGCGGAGCCGGGGAAGACGCGACAGTGGATGCCCACGCGTAGAGGAGTACGAGGGTTCACTGGTTCGCTGCGGTGTGAGGCTGCCGTTGCCGTAGAATAACAGGGGGTGTGGGTGAGTAGAGGGATGGCCTGGCCAGCGGTGGGAATAGTAGGGGGCGGTGAGGCCTCCGCGGCAGCACAGCCGACCACGGGAGGCAGGAGCATGTGGCACGACCGGCGCTGCTTTGGGCGGCTGGAGCAACAAGACCAGAGGTTGAAGAAGCACTACGACCATTAGATGGACATCGTACGATCACTGGAGCTAGAATCGTTCATATTGACTAAGTTGACAAAGCACTCTGTCCCCGTCAACTTAGTATGCCCACAAGTTAGCCTCCCACCAAGGTGGGTCCCAACCAGTAGGGGGAGTATTCATTTTTTGTGCGTAATAAGGAGGCACTTCCGGTGGGTCCGAGCTCATAGCGGGGGGAATGTTTTTTCACGCAATACGGTGGCCCGTCCGGTGGGTCCCACCAGTCAGGGGTAAACGTTTTTTCGTGAAATATGGTGGCCCATCCGGTGGATCCTTGCTGTCAGGTGGAGGAATCATTATTTTCTGCGTAATAAGGAGGCACTTCCTTGCTGCCTTCATGGACCCAGCTGTCAGCCTCTCCACGTACAGTCCACGTCCGATGGAAGCCGTTCGTTGACCACGTTGACCATGCCCCACCGAGAGCACCAGGGCGGTGGATGACGGCGAGGCCTAGGAAGGGGACGACGCAGAGCAGAGGAAGACGCGGCAGTGGAAGCCCGCGCGAGGAGGAGTATGAGGGTTCACTGGTTCGGCTGCGGTGTGAGGCTGCCGTCTGTCGGGTTTCAGGTTCCGGCAGACCCTTGAGGTTCGAACACTGGGGTGCACGCCGAGATCTCACCCCTACCGATCTATGTCTGATCCTCTCGTGCGAACTAAAATTAAAATGATGAACAACAAAAGAGACACGATGTTTATACTGGTTCGGGCCACCGTTGTGGTGTAATACCCTACTCCAGTGTGTGGTGTGGTGGATTGCCTCTGGGGCTGATGGTGGACAGTACAAGGGAAGAACAGCCTCGCGAGAGGTGTTCTTAAGTTGGTGCGATGAACTGCTATGATGAGTTCATCGCCTCTCTTTCTCTCTGCTAGGGTTCTACCAGATCTCTCGATGTTCTTGGGGTGTCTAGATGTCTAGATGTGTCTCCGGGTCCCTCTAGATGTTCTCTGGGTCTCCTCTCTACTCGGTGGTGGCTAGCTCTATTTATAGAGGCCCTGGGCCTCTCCCCAAATAATGAGTGAGAAGGGCGCCAACAATTGGCCATTTTGAAGGGGAACATCTAGTACAAGTTATCCTGACCAAAGGTGGTCTTCGGCTGCCAAAAGCACTGGCGATGACGCCGTCTTGGGCTCCACAGTGACCTCCGTCCTGCCGTCTGGCTGCTCTTGGTCTTGTTGCACCGGAATGGTAACCTTTGCCTGATGCCTTGGCCTGTGCTTGCTCCCTTTGCACCAAAGGGGAAACAAGGACACTGCGCAGGCCGGCGCCCAACTGGTCTCGATCGTCATGGCTTGCGTCACGGGTTCCTCACGAGGTACCCCTGCCTTGATCTCTCCGCCTCCTCGCGAGCCTACCTGATGAGGCTGCCTCTGAGGAAGCTTCCTGTCGTCCGCCCTGCGAGGCTTGGCCCCTCGCAAGGGTCTTGAGCTTGAGCTGATGAAGATGGGCCGTGCTGGGCCCTGCTTGAGCCACGCCGCAGGCGCAGGCAGGCAAGTCTAGGGACCCCCGTTCCCAGAACGCTGACAGTAGCCCCCGGGCCCAAGGCGTGCACATGCTTGGCTTAGCAGAGAAGCGAAGGGGCAAGCATGAAGTGCCGCGGGCCCTAACAGCCTGCGGCCTTGGGCACCGCGTGGCGGTTGATTAGGCGTGGGCGTCTGCACTTCCCACGACGCCTTGCTGCGTGCCCGGCTAAGCGGACCCGTAGTTGCACACAGTTGTTCCTCCTTTGGCTGCCCGCTCGCCTCCTTCCTTTCCTCTTCTCCGAGCTCCAACCTCCGCCACCAATCCGGCCCGAGCTCTTCCCCTTCCCCAATGCCATGGCGCCGACAAAGAAGGGAAGGGGGAAGAAGCCCGCGCCTTCGTCCTGCGCACCTCCAGCGGCGGTCCCCACCGTCAATCGGTCAATCATACTCAACCCGGAAGCCTTGGACAAGGTCCACTCCGCCCTCGCTTCCATCTTCAACGAGTGCGGCCGGACCACAGTTTGGCCCACATCCCGCGCCTTTCTTGCTAGGACTGTCACGGAGGTCCGATTCTTCGCCGATGCCCTATGGGCGGGTCTAGTTCCCCCCTTTTCTACTTTCTTCAATGATGTCCTCTCCCATTATCAGATCCACATGATGTACCTCAGGCCGAAGTCCATTACCCTCTTGGCCGTCTTTGCTTTCGTGTGCGAGGTGATGGTAGGCATCCCTCCTATTATTCCTCTGCTGCGACGCTTCTTCTCTTTGTGTCAGAGCGATCCCACTCAGTGCTCGGGGTGTGTAAGCTTCTTCACCGTGCCCGAGACGACTGCTTCAGGGATTGACTTCGGCCTTCCGCCTTCTCAGGCCAGATTCAAAGAGCGGTGGCTGTACGTGGACGTCGGGATGCCTAGCCCCTTGCTCTCGCACCCGACCTTGCCTGCTGTTCCCAACCCAGGCTGGGGTCATGAACCGCTCGCGAGCCCCCGGCTCCCTTTCGTCTGGCGCCGCTTCGAAAGTTTGAGGGCGCACAATGTGACGGCGCCCAAGGTGGTGAGGGAGTTCCTTCTGTGTCGCATTGCTCCTCTCCAGCGCCACTCTCACTGGATGTGGGACTTTGCGGGGCGCGGAGACCGCATGCGGCTTCAGGAGGAGGATTTGACGCCCGAAGTGCTGCGGACCGTGCTTCGGGTCTTGACTGGTGATCCTTCCCTAGGCAGCCTACGGAGCGGTGGCATCCTTATGTACCTTTGTTCCGGCAGGGCCGATTTCGTGAAGCAGATGCCTAGCTTCGACGAGTGGGGGCTATGCCCGACTGGCCTCACGGGGCCACGTGAGAACCCAGTTGTTGTGGTTGCTGCCCCCGCCGCCCACAGCGGTCCCTCCCCAGGCGGCAGAGCGGGAAGAGAGCCGGTAGGGGCCGAGGTGGCTGATGTCGAGGTGGTGGCACCGCGTGAAGCCTCAAAGGCGGCATCCCCCGAGGCCCGCCCTGGTGCGGCGGTTGATCCAGGGTTTTGGCCTTCGGCTCTTGAGGCCGGGGCTCCCGAGCCCCCAGCCGTTCTTCGCGAGGCGACGCCCGATGGTGCCCCCAAAGCTGACTCCTCCGGAGCCGACAATCCTGGGGCTTCTTCCGCGCCCCTGGCCGACCCCCGCCCTAGGCGCTTGGGTCGGTTTCGTGTAGACTTCGAGGCCCTTTGCAAGAGGAAGGAGGCCTCAGGCGGCAGCGACCGCCCTTGCCGCTTGTTGAAGCGCAGGAAGTACCTTGTCATGGATGAGTAAGCCTTCATCTCTCCCTGCTCACTTGCTCTGTTATCCTCGTGGCTGACCGTGGCCCTCCAGGTCCTGCCTTGCTGAGTTCGTCGAGTCGACCCAGGAGCCAGCCCCAGCAGCTTTGCCCCCTTTGCTGGCTCCGGGTCCGCCGAGCTCATGTGGCACCCCCGCCGCTGGACCGGTTGGTGGAGTAATCTGCTCCATAGGGTGCCTCGAGCTTGCTCTCCAGATGTCCTTTCTTCGCGAGTCTTCTTGGGGCACGTCAGGCTTGCCCCGTGCCCCTTCTCTGGTCATAGAAGGCGAATGGCTGAGGTCTGTCCTTGGCTCCTCCTCCGTGGGTGGATCGATGCTGGGCCGGACTCTCAGGGCGGTCCATCCGGTGACGGCTGGGGTGGCAGCCCCCTGCTCCACCCCGGGAGGGGGCTTACCGCCCCGGGGGCCTCTGCATGCTCCAGCGGAAGAAGGTGATGTGGAGGAGGTGCTCAGGCGTGCTCGGGAGCATTGTGCCCTTCGTGAAGAGTTCCTCCAGGGGCTGGCGAATGCGGTGAGCCAAATCGGGGCAGAGCTTGCTGATGAGGATGCGCGCCTGGAGGCCGAAGATTTTCGCCTTATTGAGGAAAAGTGCAAACTAAAGGTTGCCGTAGCCCTCGCACGTCATCAGCGTGATCTTGACAACGTGAAGGCTGAGGCGTCGCTGGCAGCTTCGCGGGAGGCTTGCTCCCTAGCTGTTGAGGAGGCTTGGGAGGCAGACCGGCGGCGCAAGGATGCGAAGGAGCGCGCACGGGAGCTCCAAGCCTGGAGCAACTCCCTGGAGCAGCAAGTGGAATTGTGCCAGGCGGCCCTTGAGTCGATGGGGGCGGCCCCTGTCGACCGGGTGGAGCTTCTGAAGCGCGAGGAGATGCTAACGCTGGAGGCCGTCGAGCGCAACCTTGACCTTGAGCGGTTGGAGACGAGGGAGCGCCTGGTGGACCAGGCGGAGGATGACATTGTCGCGCGCGAAGCCCGAGCCCAGGAAGAAGTCGATCGCCGCATGGCGGAAGTTCGCTCGGTCTTCGAGCGCGAACACGGGACGAGGTTGGTGCTGATCAAGGCCGAGGCCGAGGGCAGGACCACAACCCTCAGGGCCAAACTGATCGAAGCCACATGGCGTGCGGACTCCTCCGCAGCCGCCCTCGGCGCGACGCAGGCGGAGCTGTCCTCTTCCCGGGCCGAGCAGCTTCTTCTTCAACAGAGGGTCGATGATGCCGAGGCCGTCGCGTAGCGAAGTGAGGACGAGCTCCATCGGCGGTGGGTTCTGGAGCATGTGCATGCCCCCATGCTTCAAATGCTCCGAGAGAGGGCCAACACAGCTTTGGGCTATGTCTGCGAGCCTGCTGCTAGGGAGCCGCATGAGGTCAACTACGCCGGCAACCTCCAATTTTTCACTGATGTGGTGACGCTTCTGGAGAACCGGTCTGAGAGGTCCCTCTGGCTTGTCGAAGAGAGGAGCCGAGCCTTGCTCAGGCGTACCTTCTCCCGTGTCTTTAGCTATCTACAGGACAGGGACCCCCACTTTGACTTTGACGCTGCCATCGCACCCGTGCCCATTGCCGTCCGAGGTGACCTGGCGCGGTGGGTGGAGGACAACATGGATGCCCTCGTCAGGACCTTCGCGTTTGATGACGACAGCGTGGTTGTGGGCGCCAATGAAGGCAACATTGTGGACGATCCTGGCGATGATGGGGATGCTGGCGGCGGTGGTGACAATGTCGACGGCGCCGGTGACGCTTCCGAGGGCGCCCTAGAAGACGCGGTGAGTGATATGTCCGACTGACCGCATGTCTCTGCAGTTTATCCTGCATGAAGAAGACTCGGGCTTGGCCCTGAAGAACATAAGAGCATTTTGGGAGGGGAGGCCCCTCATGTAAAGATTTGTAACCCGTACTCTGGTTATGCGTGAGTTTAGTCGCTAGCCCGGTGATTGTTCGGTTGATTCATTTACCTTCCGGCCCTGGCGTGCCCTGAGCGGGCCTGCGGGGGGATGCTATGCTTCCGGCGTCCCTCGATTAACCTGCTGATCCTATGACGAGGACCTCCGGAGAGGGTGCGGAGACAGTGGTCCTGGCTGTAGGCGTGATTGGCCCGACCCGACTCACGAGGGGCTCGTGAGGGGGGGGGGCAGCTGACTCTAGCTTGGGGCGTAAATCCAAAAGTAGAACGCGAGAGATTGCTCGAACGAGACTAAACACCCCCCCCGAATGCACGCAATCTTCGAACTCAAATCCAACTTAAATCCAAACCAAAGAAACTTGCTGACAAGGTAGAAGCAAAAAAGCAAAAAGGCGGAAGAAGAACAAAAAAGCCGCGTCCGGCACCTAGTCTAGTCTTCGACATCTTCTCACCAGCGCGGAGCTAAGTGCTGCCACTGGGCATGGGTGGGAGCCCCAGGGCCTGAGGCCGGCGCTCCTGAGACTCCGGGGCATGTACAACCCCACTCATTATTACGTGAGAGTGTCACGGGGTGGCGAGCTTCACAGGCACTGGGCCTTCTTCATAGGTACTGGCCTTGCTTCATATCGCCAGACGAGGGGCCCGCCTTGCGCCTCACTCTGCCGCCATTGACGGCGACCGGAAACCAAGGACAACGCCAATGGGGTAGAGCGGTCGCCAGCGGTTCCCCCGACGACCATGGGTCCTCCGCCGGGGGTAGGCCATGGGGCACCTCCCTGGTAGAGGGCCTACCTCCAGAGAACATCTTGACCCGACCGCCGCGAGGGGGAGCCCGGATCTCGACCCCTTTCCTGCAGCCCCCTGCACCCTCCTCCTGGGGGATAAGATGCTGCAGCGTTGGGGCAGCCATCCACTGCGGCGACCTGTACCTCCTGTGACCCATGGTTAGCATAAGCTTGCTCCTGAGGGATGAGTGGTACCCGATAGTTGCCGCTGTCGGCACGATTGTCGATGCTCTCTTGGGGTTCCTGAAAGAGCTCGGCTTCCGGCGCCTCCTCGTCCCAGCCGGGCCCGAGGAACAAGCCGTGACCTTCTTCCAGCTCGCGCCCTTGATCCATCATGCGGGGTACGTAGGCCTCTGGGGCGACCACCTCGTGGACCTCGCTGTAGCGCCCCGCATGCCATGCAGTCTGGCTTGGGGCGTCGCCTTGTATGTGATGACGCGGTGGTCCGCTGAGGCCAAAGGCCGCAGCGCGCATCCCTTCGTTGGCCTGGGGAAGGGCCGGCGCGATCTGCCGCCCGGTGCCGGCGGAGGTGTTGGCGCTGGACCGGCCCTGGGGCCCGCCTGAAATCGCGTGGGCGCGCATAATGCCGCCGTGTGACCTGTCCTGGATCTGGGGCGGCAGCTGGATGCAGAAGGGGGGCGCTCCCAAGGCGGCGGTGTCCAGGAGCTCGGCCACTCGCTCCAACAACACGTCGCGGCCGCCTTCCAGCAAGCGGCACCGTAGTAGCTCTCGGGCCACCGTGAGCGCGGCCCTGGAGTTCGCCTGCTCCCGTCGGGTGTATGGCACCGTGGCAGCGGCGTGGTTCGAGGCCCTTGCTGCGGCCCGCACCTGCCGTGGCGTGAGGGCAGGCGGCGTCTGGCCGCGTCGCCCGCGCCCCGCAGCGCCCTGCGGAGCGCGAGCCGCCTGAGGTGCAAGGTTGAGGTCGTCCTGAGACGGCGACACGGCATGGGCGGGCCACGCCGCCCAGCGGTTGGCGTTGGCAGCCGGGTTGCTTGACATCTGGGTGGAGAAGCGGCGAAACACGACGCGGAGGGAGGAGGACTCTGGCGCACACCTACCTGGCGCGCCAAATGTCGGGTTTCGGGTTTCGGCAGACCCTTGAGGTTTGAACACTGGGGTGCGTGCGGAGATCTCACCCCTACCGATCTACGTCTGATCCTCTCGTGCGAACTAAAATGAAAATGATGAACAACACAAGAGACACGATGTTTATACTGGTCCGGGCCACTGTTGTGGTGTAATACCCTACTTCAGTGTGTGGTGTGGTGGATTGCCTCTAGGGATGATGGTGGATAGTACAAGGGAAGAACAGCCTCGCGAGAGGTGTTCTTGAGTTGGTGCGATGAACTGCTAGGGTGAGTTCATCGCCTCTCTCTTTCTCTCTGCTAGGGTTCTACCAGATCTCTCGATGTTCTTGGGGTGTCTAGATGTCTAGATGATGTCTCTGGGTCCCTCTAGATGTTCTCTGGGTCTCCTCTCTACTCTGTGGTGGCTAGCTCTATTTATAGAGGCCCTGTGCCTCTCCCCAAATAATGAGCGGGAAGGGCGCCAACAATTGGCCATTTTGAAGGGGAACATCTAGTACAAGTTATCCTGACCAAAGGTGGTCTTCGGCTGCCAAAAGCACTGGCGATGATGCCGTCTTGGGCTCCACGGTGACCTCCGTCCTACCGTCTGGCTGGTCTTGGTCTTGTTGCACCGGAATGGTAACCTTTGCTTGATGCCTTGGCCTGTGCTTTCCCCCTTTGCACCAAAGGGTAAACAAGGACACTGCGCAGGCCGGCGCCCGCCTGGTCTCGATCATCATGGCTTGCATCACGGGTTCCTCGCGAGGTACCCCTACCTTGATCTCTCCGCCTCCTCGCGAGCCTGCCTGATGAGGCTGCCTCTGAGGAAGCTTCTTGTCGTCCGCCCCGCGAGGCTTGGTCCCTCGCGAGGGTCTTGAGCTTGAGCTGATGAAGATGGGCCGCGCTGGGCCCCGCTTGAACCACGCCGCAGGCAGGCAAGTCTGGGGACCCCCGTTCCCAGTACAGCGACACCGTCGTCACGGAATAACAAGGGGTGTGGGTGGGTAGAGGGATGGCCTGGCCAGCGGTGGGAGTAGTAGGGGGCGGTGACGTCTCCACGGCATCACAGCCGGCCACGGGAGGCAGGAGCACGCGGCACGACCGACGCTGCTTTGGGTGGCTGGAGCAAGAAGACCAGAGGTTGAAGAAGCATTGTGGCCATTGGATAGACATCGTATGGTCAGTGCAGCTAAAATCGTTTATATTGACTAAGTTGACAAAGCCCTTGGTACGCGTCAACTTAGTAGGCCCACAGGTCAGCCTCCGAAACGGTGCACCCCAGATGTCAGGGGGAGGAATCATTTTTTGGGCGATTATAGCAAGAATATCCGAGATTGAAGAAGAAGCACGACAGCCATTGGATGGACATCCAACGACCACAGCTGCCAGAACTGTGTGTTGTTGACAAAGCCTTGCATACACGTCAACTTAGTTTTTTTAGGGGACACATCAACTTAGAAGGCCCATAAGTGTGTGGCAGAGAACATATAGCCCATTTGCGATTTCTAAGAATGTACATCCCATTTTTTTATTCTAATGGAATTTACTACAGCCCATTTATAGTTTGTTAAAAGTACAACCCATTTTCTAGCTAGGACAACGATTAATAATTCAACCAACCGCTCAAAACAGAATTCAAAAAAAAATCCCACATTTTTATGGGATCCGAAATTTCTAGTCAAATTAAATATAATATCAAAATAAAGTTGTATTACGTTAAAATCCAACGAAATATTGCGCACGCAACAAGTAATGAAATTAAAATTTTCAAATTCAAAAATAATATATTTTTTAAACTAATTACGCGTTTGGTGCATTTTTTATAGTTATTGCCCAGTTATTATAATTACATCCCATTTATTATTTCTTAAAGTCCATTTTCTTGTTAAGCCTAATGCATACCTCCTAGGAAAGTCTGCAGCCCAGCGGGGCGGAGAATAACAAGTTGACCCGGATATTGTGTACAACTGTCGGCCTAGTTGCATTGCTGATGTTGAAAAAAGGCATGTGTAGTACAGTACAACCTAACATGGCTACTCAGCCCACATTCAGTGATGCCGGAATGGCCCAAACAAGGCTTCTGTACAACTTATTGAAGTCACTGAGCTCAATTAATAACTTAAGAAAAAAGTTAGATTACAATGGAACCTAATTAAAAGCTGTCACGAGCAAAGAAATAATTCAACGGGTCCCACTTGTGTGTGTGTGTGTGTGTTCGTGTGTGCGTGCGTGTGTGTGTGTGTGCGTGAGATAGATAGAGAGAGAGACCCATCGGTCGATGCTCCTAAATACATCTTTCAGCCATATGCATTGCTGATGCTTAGTAAAAACTTATATAGTTGACACAATCATATAGAATATCATAGCACACTGAACTTGCATACAAAATTTCACGCAGGCGGCACAATCAGGATGGAAGCAGTGGATCGCTACGGGTAGGGCTATGTTGAAACCAACGAACTCGTACATAATGGTTCATCATTTTTATCAATGACAGGGAAATATCTTGAATGTTGAGCAAAGAAAACAGACGGACAACACAATAAGTTCTGCTAGCACATTAAGTTGATGTACAACCCTTTCTAAAAAAAGTCCAGGTACAAAATTAGAACAGGTCATAATCAAATGTACTAGCACATCAGTGCTTCACACCCATAGCTCAGATTTTACTAGTATCTGACAAGATTCATTTGTTACCTCAAATTAGAGCACATCCAGGTAGCCAGCCCTGCCTCTTCTCCCAAAGAAGTAGTGGCCTCCGCCGCGCGATGGAGTAGGCCCTGTGCCATCCATCGTTCCTAGCAACACGGGGAAAGTCTGACATTGACTCCTGTAATGGACGTCGTCGATGGACCCTGGCACTAGCGGCGGCGGCAGGACTTCGATTGATGGATTGACCACTTCTTCGACATGCACGAACACTCGATATAGGTACATCCCTAACGTGGTCCGCGACGGCCTTGGTGGCGATGAATAGTACAACCCTGGTTCCTGCACCGGTATCTCAACACCAATCACCTTCGGTATGGTGGACGGCTTCTTCATCCATGCCATAACCGTCAAAGCCAGCTGTCTAGAGGAACAAACATACTTACGAGCTCACCTCCGAGGTCGTTGATAAGCTCATTCATGGACTCGCTATTCCAAGCACGTCGAGGCATGCCGTGGAAGGTAAGATTTGTTAAAAACTCAAGCTCAGAGGGCACTGAGCCCCATCCTGGGTGCCATCGATCAAAGCTCACCAGCGTGCCATCGCAGAACAAATGCTGAGAAGATTCGAACACACGACTACAGTCGAAAGTTGTCCGGAACTTGAAGAAGAAATCAGCCGGTGGCGGACAGACTTCGACGAGCAAGTCACTTATTTGGATGTCGTGCACAATGCCAAGAGCTTAGACAAGGTCGTCCGGCGAGACTGGAGGTCGGTCGCCGTTGATGGTTACCATCAGCACTTTGCCGGCAAACTGGTCGTCAAGCGCCACCATGCCACTGTTGAGCAAGAGCACACAGCAACCGAAGGCAGGACGGACCTCAAGATCTCCAGATCGGAGATCTGCGTTGACCGGTGACATGATAGTGAGCTTGAGTACAGGGAGTACAGGAGGGGGATTTGGGGGAACTGGAGTAGGAATCGAGATTCCAGAGGTGGGGGAGGGGCAGGAGATTGGGTATGAAAAGGTATCTTGAATTTTGAACATGCGCCAATATGCTCTCGGCGTGCAAGCGCACGAAAACACTAGTGGCGCCCACATGTCGGCCTAAGAGTCCTTATTCTTTCTTTTTGGAGAGCCCGGCCTTTTTTTTGAGGATCTTTTGAGAGCCCGGCCTGAGAGTCATAATTGACCTGTTTGGCATTGCGTTACTACTCGGCCCATATTCAATGACACCTCACTGGCCCAAACAAGTGTACATCATCGGAAAGACACTGAGCTCAAATTATATAACTTGAAAAAAGGAGATACACTCTGAACACTGGAGAATGGTGATGCCCTCATTTAGACCTCCAGTAGTTCGAGACAATAAACAGTTCGAAACAACGATATATACAACATTCAAACACTGACTAGTGACTACTACTGACATAAACAGCAAGACATGATAGTTCATAAGAAGTCTTGCTACACCACCAAAACGCACCCATCTGCAGCGCTCAGACTCACGTGATCCAGACGAGAATGACATTCTAAACAGAGTCAACTATTACATAGCAAGAGTGACATAGACGAGGATGACCAAATGACAAGGAATATGCATAACAAAAGAAAGAACTACCCATCCAGAACAAGCAGCAAAGACAACAAAGTCATTCGAGGAGATGATCCAACACCATCATAATTTGCAGCCCCGCTTCAGCGACCAATGATCCGGAGACACCAGTACTCCACCCTTTCGACGCAACAGCCCAATTACCTATCAACCTGAAAGCTTGAACCACATCACTGCCTGTCGTAATTGAGACGTCCAAGGATCAAAGTTAATCCTGATGCCTTTGTCATTCTCACCTTATTTGGCTGCAGGTTGTATCATTAACAATCAGGGGAGTTTGCTCCCGAACTCCTAGGGCTCGCCGTGTAGACACAGTTTTCCATAGCAAACAGAGCCTCTCTGCCATCAAGGTCATTGCCAACGATGATCTCCTGGTTAATCGGATAATTGAGTCTGAGAAACAGAGAGTGTGAACCAAGGCTATTTACCCGACTCCAACTAAAAAATCCTGAAGTCCCCAACAAGCTGGTATCCTGCTCATAGACGTAACAACCAATGTCCGGATACTCACATATTTCACGGTGCTTGTATACAATGGGGGTTTTGCAATATAACTTTTGCGCCTCATGTGTCCGAATGATCATCAGTCTTTTGCTATCGTCTGATCGAGCGAGGAACCAGTTGTGCTTCCCTGTTTTTGGCAAAGGTGGTGTGATTACAAAGGGCAGTAACTATAGGGACACTGCATCATATAAAAAAGTACAGGCATTGTTAATGTAAGATCAGCATTGTTTAGAGTATGAGTAGGATAATGCAAGAAACAACATTGTTAATGTAAGATCAGCATTGATATGTCCCCGTTGGAACTGGGAGGAAAATACAGGGAAATGTATACTGGGTTCGAAAATATAGAAGTTCCATGCATGGTTATACTCATGTTATCTCGCAATCGATTCTTCACAGGAAACTACCATGTCACGCATGTTATGGAATCATGTTCTGTCCTCACAAACAAATTCTTCCAGGTAACTAACAAACCAAGCATTGTTATATACTCGTGTTCTGTGGGCAAATTTTTTGTGAGGATATTATTCTAGCCATTGATTGCTGAAGGGCGAATATAGGTATGTACACATGGTAAGCATTACAGGATTTCACTACTTCCAAATATAGAGTTCTCCATATGCACATTTACTTCCCTAATGTATGGTTATATGAAACAAACAGTGTGGTGCATGTTTCTACATCATGAAAAGTGAGGAAACTAACATGGCCGTTGATACACACTCATATTTAGTAGTAGTATATAGATTACTGTAAAATAAGGAGAATATCCATATATTCCAAAACGTTTGATTATCCAGGGGTACAAATTGGCTGTAATGACATGATCACAATTGCATGAATTAACTCATTCAAAATATAGCTGATTTATGGCGTCTATAATACTTTGCCATAGTTCTACTCAAATTCTGCTCAAACAGGGATATGCCAATCATCACAAAAAGTTCAAACAGTGTCATGGCGTCATCATTAACATGAGACGGAAACAACTTACACGTGCCATCCCAGCAATACGTGGTGCCATCTGCTTTGTCGATCGCGTAGATAATGCCATTGTGTTCAATAGCATCACAGAAGTGTGTTTCAGTTTTGACTATGATCCACTTCGAGCTGAGTTGTCTCCAGCTAAAGAAGGCACCAGTGTAAAGATAGGCGAGTCCGCGGTCGAACAATGCAATTAGCTTGAAGTCTGCGTAATTCGCATGTCGTGTGGGCACTTGTCAGATTACAATCTTCTGCAAAACAAGGTCCGTCCAACTGACGTGGCAATCTAGATGACTAGGACCGCGATGGCAAAACTCTATATAATCCAACGGAGGAAGGATAATCTCATGGATGGTCTGGAAGTTCACGAGCACCAACTTTTTACCGTCTTCTCTGAAGGAAGCCATCCAGTGGGAGATCATGCCAACCCAGTACATACCTGCCAAGAAGTTTCGGGCGATGGTGATCGGATCGAAGTCGAGGGAAATGATGTATGGTGATCCACTACATACCTGCAATGAAGTTTCGGCTAATGGAGATCGGATTGAAGTCGAGGGGTATCATGTACCCCTCCATATCATGGTGAGCCAATCTCGCAAGACCAGATAGCAGCAAGAAGGGTGTCTTGAAAAGCTTTGGCCTCGCTTCGATGATGGCCGTGTGCATGCCCCTCGAGCATGCAGCCAGTCGCAGGGCGCTCAACATATCCATACACGAACAACAGAGGTCAAGGACGTCACTGGGGAGATTCCTCCAATCGCAGCTCATATGGATCTTGCGCGGTTCGCGTTCGGCCATGGTGGAGTTTGGAAGGTGGGGTTTTGGGGGGCTTGATTTACGGGGGAGAAGGCTGTTGGTGTTGGAGCGGCTAGCGAGGGAATAGTGGTACTGGGGGAGGCGAGCGAGGCGAGGGTATGCGGGGGCACAGTGAGATAATGAAGAGTGACCTCAGGATCTCCGGTGAGACGGAGATGGAGATGGAGTGGTGCTAGGGGAGAGGGAGACGAGGCGAGGCATGCTATACAGCGGCGGTGACAGTGACTGCACATTGCACAAGGTGAGGCTGACTTTGGTAACCCGGACACGCTGCTTGGACTGGTGTCACCTCGGGCGTAGGGTCTTGTCAATTCACTGTGAGGACCGGATGAATAATAGTATTTTGACCATCAAGTGTACCACAGTTGTACTACTACTACTAGTAGAGTAGTAGGAACATGAGTACACTCCCGTGCTAGCGTGCCTCTGGGTTCACTTCATCCTCCAGCTATCATCCATATTGCGAGCAAAACCAAATTCTCGTGCATGCGGAAGCGTGAAGAAGGACTTTTCTTTTTTGAGGATAACTGCATATTCCTTAACCGTAGTAGGAACATGAGTAGTACTCCCTCTGGTCCTCTTTTGTCTGCGCATAACTTTTTTCAGTATTTCTCTAATTAGTCTGTGTATATACCCTTTTGCATGCACCCATTTCTCTCCATGCCCCGCATTCACAACATTAATTAGCGTACGCTTGAGCAGCTGCAGCCCAACTCCAGCCAATAAACTGCAGCATGCAAGTGGGCCACTCTGTGAGTGTGGGAGAGAGAAAAGGCAACTGAAGAGCCCGTCCAATCCATTGCATGCAGCAGTCAAACCACCGCACCTCTCCTCATGCATGTGCATAACTTCTCCCATTTACTTCTCCATCGGGAACCGATTTTCCTCAGCTTTTTCACTACTCCTTGATCTTCATTTGCATCCAAACCACACTGCATTCACACTGTTTTAACCTCTTCACATCCTCCTGGAGTAATTCCAAAGCCAGTATAAATAATCATCTTCTTCAGTTAGATTAGCCATCTAATCCTAATTCTCCAAACCATAGCCCTCCGGTCCAGCGGTTCCAAATGGCGAAAGAGATCGAGATGCAGGTTTTTAGCGTCCAACATGTCCTCGTCGAAGGCTCATTGAGCAAAGGTGCCACAGTCACCGACCACCCAAGGGTTGTCAGGAAGTGGATCAATAATGTATCCAACTACCTCCAAAAGGTGGAGATGAATGTCATCGGTCTTGACGCAGAGTACACGGAGCGTGCCACTGGGAAGATCCAACGCGCCGTTGTCCTTCAGCTATGCCTCAAAGATGATGTTTTGGTGTACCACATCATACATGCGCCCTCCATACTAGGTGAGCTTCACGATTTCTTGTCTCGGGAGGACATATACTTCTGTGGGGCAGCCATGCAGGGGACAAACAGAAGTTGGAGCCGTACAACCTTGATTTGAAAAGCATCGCTGACCTACAAACCAGAATAAAAATTCATGTAGAAGATTGTGATAAACCGACACCATCCCTATTCGACATAGCTAATTTTTTGCTAGGAACAAATCTTCAGAAGGGTGACGAGACGCTGGCATTAAGGTCATCTGGAGGGGAGAATTATCCCTTGATGTACGAGCGGATAAAATATGCTGCCCTCGATGCCCGTGTGAGTTTCGAGATAGCTGCAAGGTCCAGAGAGCTTGTTGCAAAGCCGTCTCCCATAGAAAATGAGAAGAAGAAGAAGAAGAAGCAGGGCATTATGGATGGATGAACTATTTCCTCTCTTGTAAAAAAAATATTCCCTCTCTATGTATATTGATATAGATGGACTATTTCGATGGTGTGCATGTCTTTGGAACAAGTAGTAGCGTGGGTCCGCTTGACTATAAGGAACTATTTATCCGCCTAGCTTTCTCTACTACTCCTTCTAGTGATCGGTATGCAATTGCATGTGTCCATAGAGATGACAACTTGTCCATGGAAGTTCAACTACGGCGACCATCATGTTTCATCCACTGCCACTCGCGATTCCCACGATGCCACTCCAACCCACGGCACCACGTCCCCTGACGTGCGGCTCACCCCTCTCGGCCGCATCGTCCCTCTGCCTTTGTGTGCATGACATGTGGGCCACCTTAAATGCGGAAAGCATCAAGTTTCTACCACAGCCACACGCGATTCCCATGACGCCGCACGAACCCCATGACACCACACGTCTCGCACCATCGAATTTTCATCCAACGGCTATGACACATTTCGTCCCGGGCATCAATCCTCAGCTGGAGTACTTCTGTACTACAGGTAGTACCCGCCAGTGTGGCCATCTACGCCTCGTAATGCCCCGACGCCCAGCTGTGGCACCCTCGCCACGGCCACGCCACCACCGGCCGGTTCATCTTGAATGAGTGAGTCGCGAACCACACCACCACCATGAGAATGACATGTGGGCCAGCCGCATTTAAGATCCGCATGTCATTGACTCATAGGCTGGGCACTAAGCCACTGAAGTTCGGTCCCGTGGGCCCTGAGAGGGAAATGCAACTCCTGCGGCAGGCCTTGTGGTGTTCCTGCAGTACGAGCTCTACGAACTACTAGTGAGGTACACGTGCATTGCACGCATGAGATTCTGGTGGTTTGTGCATTATCCTTGTAAATGTGGAGTCTTCTAGATTCTACATGTGGCAAAATCTGGTGGAATGTAGATGATATCCAATGGCTAGTAGTGCTCGGATTTGCCATCTTTGTACCATCGGATTGGCTTCATCCAACGACAAACTTTCAAAGTTATGGTTTGGTTTCAGCCTAAGGTTGCCACGCCTAAGCTTAGGCGTGCTGGCATGTGTTTGGTTCATTGCTACACTTGCGACTTGCCACACTTTTCTAGCTACATGGTCCACATGTCGTAGACTCAACTTCGGCGGCTAGGACTTCGGTCCATATATCATTGAGCAGATCTTGGTCAGCTTGAAGCTGCTGCTGCTTCTTTTTCAGGCTCCTTGCAGTGGCTATTAGTTGGCACTTAAAGTGCTCCTGCTCACGAGGTTCCTCGGGCACGATGAAATCCTCAGTGCCGAGGCCCACCTCATCCTCAGAGAGCGGAAGGTAATTTTCGTCCTCCGAATCTTCATGTGTGGCATGTTTAGCAGGGCTAACCTGGCTATCTTCCCGTTCATCTTGTTCATTAGTTGTATCAACGGGGTCTTCGCTGTCGTTGACATCATTGTCCATGCCGTCGATATTCTCCGAGTCGTAATCAAGTGTATCGGTCGAATCCTCGACTGTGGCTATGAAGTGGGTGGTGGGTGGGGAGCTCAATTCTCCACCGTCAGCCCCTAGTTCAAGACGGATATAGTTCGGCTGAGAGTCCTCCGCCAAGGACAGGTTTTTAAATGAGTTTAGCACATCGCCCAAAGATGAGTGCTGGAAGATGTCTGCGGCGCTGAATTTGAAGATCGATAAATGATCAAGCTCGGTGTCCACGGTATTGCACGATTCGGAACCTACGGCCGGAGACGAGTCCGACGTTACGGTGGCATAGGCATCGTGTGAGACCAGGTCCATGTGTGGCTCAAACACCATGGAATCCGCGGCCTCCGAGGTGGGGTTAATCCTCCCGTCTTTGCATGGCGCGGCCGGCTCTGGCTCTAGGGGCAGAGCGGTTACAGGAGCGATCTCCTGGATGCGACCCGGTGACAGATTTAGGTCATGATCATCGGGGTGACCGGGAGCGGCCACCGCGGTATCGAATCCGGCGAAGATCAAGTCTCCACGGATGTCCGCGACGTAGTTCAAGCTCCCGAATCTGACCAGATGGCCAGGGGTGTAGCTTTCGATCTGCTCCAGATGGCCAAACGAGTTGGCCCGCAGCGCGAAGCTGCCAAACACGAAGATCTGCCTGGGGAGGAAAGTTTCTCCGCAGACATCATCATTATTGATGATTGAAGGGGCCATCAAACCTTTCAGTGACAGCACAGAGGAACTCCCAATGAAAGCACCAATGTCGGTGTCAAAACCGGTGGATCTCGGGTAGGGGGTCCCGAACTGTGTGTCTAAGGTTGATGGTAACATGAGACAGGGGATACAATGTTTACCCAGGTTCAGGCCCTCTCTATGGAGGTAATACCCTACTTCCTGCTTGATTAATCTTGATAAATATGAGAATTACAAGATTTGATCTACCACGAGATCGTAATGGCTAAACCCTAGAATTCTAGCCTGTATGACTACGGTATTGAGTATATCCTTTCCGGACTACACCCTCCGATTTATATAGACACCGGAGGGATCTAGGGTCACATAGAGTCGGTTACATAAGATGGAATCTTCATAGTTGTTCGCCAAGCTTGCCTTCCACGCCAAGGAGAGTCTTATCCGGTCACGGGTACAGTCTTCGGTCTTCATATCTTCAAAGCCCATCAGTCCGGCCCATGGATAACAGGCCAGACGCCCGAGGACCCCTTAGTCCAGGACTCCCTCAGCAGCGCTCGAGCACCGATCTAGATCGAGAAAGAGAGCGAGGGGAGAGGAAAGGGGGGAGGTGAGTGGGAGTGGCAGGGGGAGGACTCAAGGAGGCAAGTGGGGTGAGGTGGGATCGAGGGGTTGGGGCATGGCGCCATTATCCCCTCCCGGCGTCGGCGCTGGCCAGGTGGTCCGGGGAGACCAAGCCCCTGTAGCGACCTGGTCGCGTGAACAGGGGAGAGAGGAGGGTTCAATGAGAATGGTCCGGTCTGGCGGTCCATTTGGGCTGAGGCCCAGTGAGCGGAGAGGTCTTGGCTTTTCTTCTATTATTTTTATTTTATTAAAATATGTTTCTATTTCCTTTCACCGTTTTGCATTTAGTTGGGACGCCAAATGATTTTTGCTTTGAACAAAACATGGCACATAATTTTAACACAACACCTTGAGATGACACAAAAAGTTTGGGGTCAAAAGGAGTTGTCTAACCATTTTTAGAAATTGAAAAGGCCAATGTAATAATTGTTGGACCACAAAATAAAATCCTAGGGGCATTTTGGGAAGTCAAATTAGGTTGGTTCCATCATGACAAATATCCAGGGATTATTTGTGACATTATGAACATTTTTGTTTGCATGTTTGAGGAATATGAATTTTGGACTTTTATTTGAAATTCAATTTGGATTACGATTTGGATCAAGCGAAGATTAGCAACAGTAACATGATGACATGGCACCATTAACAGGGGTTTAGTGTAGCTTAATTATCCGGGTGTCACAATTCTCCTCCACTACAACAAATCTCATCCCGAGATTTAGGAGGTAAACGGGAACAAAGGGGGGGGGGTATTCTTCCCGAAGACGATCCTCGAGTTCCCAAGTGGCTTCATCTTTAGAAGGATTTGACCACTGAACTTTTAAAGTTTGATAGCCCTTTGACGGGTGTGACGTTCAGCTTGAGCGAGAACGCGAATCAGACGCTCCCTATAAGTGAGATCATCTTACAGGGGTTGAGCTTTACAATCCAGGTGGTTGTTGCAATAAGACTAGTGACTCAGGGCATTGTCCATAAATTAGCCTTGCCAGGGGTATAAGGAATACCATAGTCATAGTCTATAATTGTTTTCATAACTCGCTGTTGACGGAAATCCAGATCCAGGTGAGTAACAGATACTTCAGACTTTGTTGATCGATGAAGATCTAACAACGAGTACCAAAGAGGAAATGCTACCACATCTTGAGTGCAAATTTAATTACAACAAGTTCAAGGTCATGGACTGGAAACGACTGGAGCATTTTCAATTCTTACAAGAGGAGAAGTGTTTAACTCATTCAAGGAATAAATTCGTGCTTCGGCATTACGAACAAGAGCATGGTAGCTTACTATCTCATTTGAAGGATGTAGTAGATGGATGGTTTTAGTGGCGCAAATGATAGAAGCGGTATGTGTTTCCAATCATTCCATTCCCAGAATGAGGTCGATATTGGACGACTTCAAAACAATGGGGAAAACATGGAATTCCAGCCCTTCAATTTCAAAGGGGACATTGGGACTTACCCCTGGTGGTTCGACATTGGCCCGCATAATGCAGCTTGGAATTCTGGCCAAGTAATGGCGGTTCCAACAGGTAAGGAATGACTGTGGCTGTCCCGCCATTGAGAAGCAGGACCTTTCAGGTAGTAATCCACGAAGGTGGCATAGTTGGAAGGGGCTATATCAGCAGACTCCATCTCGAAAGTGATGTCAAGGAGCCAATCATCAGCATCAAGGGGCTGAGTTGAGCTGTGCTAGAAGATAGGGTTGATAAGCATAAAGTCTTGCAGAGTCACTTGGCTGGCTCATATTGGGACGTGGAAACTGAGCCATGACTCCTTCCATGAACTAGCGAATCAGCTCAACTGCTATATCATTCTGGCCATATATTCGGGTGGTCACGACTAGCGGTTCTAACCATCCTGCTTATTGCAATAAGGGGTATTTTAGCAAGGGGGGTGAAGCAAGCGTATGGAGTCACTCATGCACGCGGTGAAGGGATGCCACAACGGGACATAGAAAAGGCTACATTAGCGTCGAAGAAAACCACTAGAATGAGGGATTTGAAAGTGATAACGCATGGTGCTCTCGATAAGAGTATCCCGTGGTCAATGAAAATTTCAAAGCAGAACTTGGCCCTCAATTCAAGTAAGGTGTATTACAAATCCCCGGATGGGTGTGATCACGAGAACCTAGGGTAGAGTTAGCAAAATCATTTAACCCGAATATAAGAGAGATCAGATTCCCAGAGTATAGACGAGGAATAAAAGATCCTAATACCACCCAATGGCGATGCGGGCCCATAAGCCACACATCCATGTTAGTAAAACAGTTTTTCAAAGACTAGACTCAACTTCGGCCAAGGAGTTGGAAAGGGGGGGTTCCTACAGGCAGTCGGCTCTGATACCAACTTGTGACGCCCCCGATTCAATCTTACACTAATCATACACGCAAATGTGTACTATCAAGATCAGGGACTCACGGGAAGATATCACAACACAACTCTAGACACAAAATGAAATAAAACAAGCTTTATATTACAAGCTAGGGGCCTCGAGGGCTCGAATACATAGCTCGATACACAAGAGTCAGTGGAAGCAGCAATATCTGAGTGCAGACATAAGCTAAACAAGCTTTGCCTTAAGAAGGCTAGCACAAACATCAACGATCGAAGAGGCAATGCCTCCTGCCTGGGACCTCCTAACTACTCCTGGTCTTCGGCGGCCTCCATGTAGTAGTATCCGTCGGTGGTGGCATCTGGCTCTAGGGATCCACCAACTGGTTACAACAACTAAAAAGAAGAAAGAAGGGGGGAAATGGGTAGCAACGCAACCGTGAGTATTCATCCAAAGTACTTGCAAGCATCAGATCTAAACTAAGTATGCATTGGTATAAAATGGAAGGGTTGTATCTGTGGACTGAACTGCAGAATGCCAGAATAGAGGGGAAGGCCTAGCCTATCAAAGACTAGCATCTTCAAGCAGCTCCGAGCATCTTGCAGCATGTAGAAGAGTAAAGAATAGCAATTTAATTAACAAGCATGTTGTAGCATTAATACCCAGAGATCCTTCCTCGACTCCCAGCGAGAAAGCAATCCCAGGGCCACATATTGCAAGTATCCATTTCTAGTTGTAAAAGATCAAGATATAAGTCTGAACGTCCATTACCATGGACACGGTATTCGAATAGATAACTTCCCTGCAAGGGTGCACCACGTTTTCCAACACGCTTGATTACTCTGGCCGGACACATTTTTCTGCGTCAATGCCCGGCCGAAAGATCAACACGTCGTAGCCCTACCTAGGCTCAACAGATAGGTCCCCACCGGTCTACATCCTAAGCACTCCGGTGTCTAGGCCCATCACCCGTTGCACTTCGGTTCGTTGTGTGCAGGGTGGATACCAGCACCACCCGTGTAGTGGATGGCACGATCCGATCGTGTCACAATGCTGAACTGGACATCTGACAAAGCTTCGGCTAATACCACGATGTCGAGGCCCATATCTATTCTCGTGTGGTGGTTAGTGCGTAAAGGCCAAAGGCCAACTCAGAACAAATGCCCAAACCATAGTGTACTATTAGCTTGCGGAGACGAGCAGAGACTCACGATCGATGTGACCCCGTCGCCCCATCTCGTGGACTTACGGCAAGGGCCCAGAATGCCCGGCCGTGCCATGTAATTAACTTGCGGGTGCTCTCCGGGCCCGCCCGACTTTCACATCAACTCGCGGGTACCCCCCAGGGCCGACCCAACTTCAGCAATGGTCTCAAGTAAAGTCAAGGTAACCGTCTGTCCAAACATCAAGGGGAAAACCCGAGGAACCACCCTCGGAGGATTCCACTCAATGTAATCATCAAGGTGAACATAAGAGGAACCACCCTAGAGGTTCACACTTGAGGGGTTGCACGACAGAGTTGTATCGGGAATGCTGAAGGAGGAACCACCCTCGTTGACCACGGCCGAATAGCTACACTAAAGAGATCTCATCAGGAGTGATGTATGAGGTTCCACCCTCGGCACTTGTCGGGGATATACCCCGTGGCGTAAACCGGCTGGAAGTATAACCCGGTCGGACTGGACGACTCACTGGTAACCCGCCCGGAGCTTGGTGGTTCACGGGCTACCTGCCCGGTCTTGGCGGTTCATTAGTAACCCGGCGGGCGGGTCAGATGGATGACGAGGCGCATGGCCCAGAAGGCCGGTTCACGTTTAATGGTGGTCCGGTTTATGAGGAAAGCACAAGGAATATTCCTTATGAAGGAAGCAAGACTAGGACTCCACTTGTAATAGAGTAATCATAATCCAACTAGGACTAGTCATGTAAACCGCCCCTTCAACATATATAAGGAGGGGCAGGGCTCCCCAAAGAGGGACAAGCTACAAGCAAGAAGAAACAATCTTAGGGCTAGACACAAAGAGGAGAGCCGGTTTACGGCGACTCCCTCGTGATGATAATGAGACCTAGCCTCAAACAACATGTAGGGTTGTTATCGGAAGATGTTTCCCGGGGCCCGAAGCTGTCTAAATCCCTGTCTTGCGTTGCGTCTCTCATCCCGATCAACCCCTCTCAAGCTACCGCATAGATGCGCTGGCCTCGCGACTAAGTCCTGACACTAAGGACATCTGCCGTGACAAAACCACGACAATTGGAGCCCACCATGGGGCTGGCGCATGGTGGTGATGAGTTCTTGAAGGGATTTCTTCCAGGGATCGAGAAGCTCACAATTTTTCTGGTGAAGAAGAGCAGGTTTGAAAAAATCGACATCAGAGGTTAGGATTACATGGCACGACACGACATGTGCTTGCGATCGAACGATCCGAAGCCAGATCAATTTTTGGACGGATCAGTTTTTGGAGCACGTTCTTGAGGCGAAGGAGTTTTTTCACTGGAGATCATATCCATACATACGACTACGACTTGTGGTCTAATCGGAAGCAGCAGTACCAATCCATCAAAACCTGCCGATTCGTGCGTACGGCAACGTGTACATATGAGGAAAAGCTGCGGTTGCTCCACGCATCAAGAAACATGAAGCAACATGTTAAAAAAAGGGAGGAGTAGCTACGACCTGGAGAAGGACCGGAACAGGATTGGTCAAACCTCCACAATTCAGAGGAGGACTCGGCCATGGCTCACGAGCGCCTCTGCCGCCTCTGGCCGCGGACTGGCCCAGTGCCCCGCCTTGTCGGCCTCCCACGCTGGCGTCTCCCCTGCCCTTTGCCTTCGTGCCTCCACTGCTACTACGGCCATGGCCTGTTTTGAGTTGCCGCCCACTACTACCTCTAAAGCGACGGCCGCGCCTCCGACCTACTCTGCTGCAGCAGCCGCCGCCACAAGCCGCCCGCGCCGGGCCGGGTTCACCTTCACCTTGAGCCGCTGCACGCACCTGCCCTCGAGCCGATGCTTCTGCCGGGTCCGAGTCACTGTTTTGTCCTCCGCCTCTGTCGCTAGCGCTTCCGAGACGCCTCTGCTCATTTTCATTCCAGATGCCTAGCACGCCAAGTCGCCTGCGAGCCCGACCTCGCGTCGCCTCTACATTCCGGTCCATTGGCGCATATAACCCGTACAAGGCTTGGACAGAGAACAAGGTAGGCGTGATTTCACTTGTGAGGATTTAGTTTCATCAGGTTACACTAGTCTGTATTTCAGATCAACCATATACTGATCACGGTGTAAGAGCTGAAGGCAACATGGCGTTGTTTTAGTCAAAAACATTCAAGGCAATGCTGTAGTTGAAATCCATAAGAATGTCATTGCTGAAAGGAGTCAAAGCCCTATTTCATAGTTAAAAGGAATTGATGCCATTACTGATCAAAATTGGCTGATGCTTTAAGAGGCAAGATCAACTGATGTGCTACTGCTGCTACCTCACCTTACGTGAGACCCGCCCGCGCTAACACGACCAGCGCCAGGCCTGAAGCCGTCCTCTGCTCCAAGTCGCCGAAGTCACGGGCTGGCCGTGTTTCCGCTATCGCTCTGCGCCTTTGCGCGTCCTCACCAGCTCTCAAGCTGTGGCTGTGCCCGAGATGTCACAGACGCGACCCGCCGCCGGCTACACCTGCTGACCTCACCACGGCGGTTCACTACTACGCCTGCCAGCTTGCCTGCCTCTTCTACCGTGCTTCACTCCCATTAGCGTTAAACCGCTCCTAAAGCTAGGAACTAGTGTTAAAGAAAAGGAGCTACGACAACATCTGCAAACCACTGATCATTAGAGTATTATATATACACCTGATGGGTTATACTATTGTCAGTTTATTGACGGATATTACATATGGATCATCTGCCATACGAACAAATCAGGTGCTATTTTTCTGAAGTTTTACTGGTATAATTAAGTATCATCCAAAGCTTTTTTCACGGTATGCTATGCTATACACAGGTCAATTGACTCATGGCCAAGGTATGATCCGGTCGTCGTGCGCCGGTGTTGGAGGCGACGTATACATCTGCACCGCCCGTGCCGGGTGCTTAAAGACCTGGAGAATAACCCGGAGGTTTTCTGCTTGAACCGCCGGGACCATATTGAGTTGCCGACCAGTCTAAATCGCCTTTGTCGCGATGAACGGATCATCCGTTCGAACAAAAAACATGAGGTGATGTCCGTCCGGTTTGTTTTCATAGCACATATTAATTTTTGTGTGAACAATTACTTTGGCATGTGATATTTTTTGACGCAGGACAACTGTTCATTACAAATGAGGCGTTATATTACGCGCTAGCAACGTTCTGCACTGGCGTTTCGTCCGTGTCATACCACCCATTGAATGAACGTGAGCAAATCACCGTCCCTATGGCCCAGTTTACATCAGCTTGCCGGGACCGCACCCGTGATTAACTCGCCCGACTGTGCCGGTTTATGACACCGGTGCCGATTTTCCCCGTTCGCACCGGTTTACAATACCGCGGCCGACTCATTTGTCCGAACCGCCTCTGATGATGCGGTCGTCTTTGTCGTCCGTCTCTTGCGGCCTGGTCTACATCAACATACCGGGTCGCACCTATCTGCATGAGCTATTTGTTGAATATAAAGCCAGTCACTGCTTGGGTAGCCCGGTTTTCTTTCAACAAATTGGAGGCAAATTATCATATACTATCGACCGCCGTCTGCACTGGATGGCTCAATGGGTAGGCGCACAAGTCGCCGCCCCTACAGTTTGGTTAAACTTCAAATCGCCAGTTGGAAGGAACCATTGGCCGAGTTGTTGACACGGCTTATACAGATCATTTATAACCCGCCACAGTCACCTCAACCTTCCGTGGACTCAGATCGTGCTATCATTGCCAATGCTACACAAGTTATGCCGGTTTATATCACGGTCAAAAATGGAGAATCTCAAGCCAACTCCTTGAGTCACCTTGAGACTCGGGGGCTACGATGACATGACTCAGCAAATCTTGCCAGTTTCAAGCAAATTTAAGGACCCAGGATGATGAAGGGAAAAGATAACCCGGTCTCGGAGGCTACTGTTATATGGATGAAAATTTAAAGGCTGTCAGAAAATTTCCGGCTTAGAAAGTATATAACAGTTACAACATCCCAGCTTAATGAAGAAGTTTCGGGTCATCAGAAAGGATTCTGGTTTAAAATCCGGTTCAAGGTAAGTCAGTCTAACTGAAGCTCTCAACTATCCGGATTACAGTCCGGTTCAAGGGAAATCTGTCTCCCACAAAGCTCTGAAGCTCTCAAACCGGTTTAAGAATTTCTGGTTTAGAAAGGAATTAACTTCTCGCAAGTTCAAGTTGAAAGGCCGTCAGAAAATTTTCGGCTGAAAATGAAGATTCTGGTTTGCAATCCGGTTTAAGGGAAATTTGTTCTCCCACATAGCTTTGAAGCTCTCAATATCCGGTTCAAAATCCCAGTTCAAGAAGGATTTATCTCTTGCAAAAAGTTAAAGGGTGCCAAAGAGGACCTGCTGCCATGATGCGCAGTTCAAACATGGGTATCATGCCTTATTGGCTTATCATATTATTGATCACTTGGGGGCTTGGTCATGTCTGAACCATAGTCACACCTCTTGATCGGCTCAATGCCACAACGTCACTTGGGGGCTTTGGTCGTGTCCGAACCATAGCAACACCTTTTGATAGGCGCAAAGCCACATCATCACTTGGGGACTTGGTCAAGTCTGAACCATAGTCACGCCTCTTGATCGGCCCTGTGCCACAACATCACTTGGGGGCTTTGGTCGAACCCGAACCATCGCTACACCTCTTGATTGGCGTAATGCCAATGCATAATTGGGGGACTTGGTCAAATCTGAACCATAGTCACGCCTCTTGATCGGCCTAGTGCCGCAGCATCACTTGGGGGCTTTGGTCGAACCCGAACCATCGCTACACCTCTTGATCGGCGTAATGCCAATGCATCATTTGGGGACCTGGCTGACTCGAACCATAGCTATGCCTTTTGGGGGCTTGGTCGTGTCCGACCATGGTAATGCCTCTTGATCGGCTCAAAGCCTCATTTGCAAATGGTTTTATCTTTGCCTTTGCGTAAATTCTGTTCTTTTCGCTAAAAACCTTTTTCTTTTGTTGCATTTTAAACCAACATTGTTAATCCGGTTCGACGGTCAATTACAAATTGACGAAACACGGTCAAATCTTAATCCGGAGACTATCTGCCCGGTTTGATTTTCTGTTACCATCTTATTATAAAGTAAACCGACGTTCATTAACCCGGCTTGGCTTTCAACTACAAGTTGTCAGTACACGATCAAGTTATAATCCGGAGACTGTCAACCCGGTCTGGTTTGATTATGAGTCGCCAGTATTATATATGGATAATCCGGTGTCTATCACAACCTGGCATGATTTTATCATAAACCAGCACAATATGGAAGGAGTTATCAGTACTCAAGATTGGGATTATCACCCTTACTACAAAAAGTTGGTAAACCAATGATGTAATTCAATGTCACTGGTATGATATCTTTCATATTTGATTGTTCTTAAGTGCAGCCTTGGTTATAAAACCCGGGATATATGTTGGGCATTATGACCCGTCCGGCGGTAAAAACCGCCAGGACACTTTAAACCTGTTGTATGCAAAAACAGGTTGAATAAAGCATGATTATAAATCGCCGACGTTTATTAAACCGGCCTGGCTTTCAACTATATGTCGCCAGTATGATGATAAATTATCCGGTGTTTATTAAACCGGCCTGGCTTTAAGAAGATAAGTCGCCAGTATATATTTGGATTGCTCCATTGGAATCATGTGCTTATAAATCATTGGGTTATATTATTTAAATAGCCAAACTTGGCTGGATTTTCATTATGATATTGAATGAATAAGGTTTTCATACCGGATTATATTATCTTGAATAGCCAACATGGCTGGATTTTATTATGGTTATTAATAACTGGTATTATTGAGGTTTTCAAAGTTGCTTTAGCGCAATGGCTATTATTTTGTCAAAGGATATGATTTATTCTACAATGGAAGGAATAGTCCTGAGTCGCCGCAGGCTTACGACCCGGCACTTGGGGGCTACATTATACAAATTGAGATTACATGCAAGTCTCATGTCGCTGCAAGCATGCACCATGACACTTGGGGGCTAATGCAAAGTCATTTTTATTGGCCTTATTGAAGACCCGACTCATCATATCATAATGAGCCGGCCCTTGGGGGCTACATATCGCTGCTCAAGTCTACATGATCATATTTACAAAGTGCCTGCCCATTATTGCATAATGACCTGGCCCTTGGGGGCTACATTGGTCGAAGGTTTTTGGGCATCAGTCAATTACAAGTCCCAGGTTGCTGCAAGCATGACAACCCGGCACTTGGGGGCTACATCATATGGAGTATTCAGTTTTTACTAGTGACTGGGATGAACAACATGGATTTCTTCAAAATTGGCAGTATTTATATTGAAGCAAGTCTTAAGCCATCACTTTGTTCTGCTCGAAGACTTGGGGGCTACAGGTATTATATTATTATCGAAGAAATATTTTCAAATTCTCAGTTTGAGCAAACCAGATTGAACCGGCGTTGGCAACAATCATGAACCGGCATTAGCAACAATCATGACCCAGAATTATCAGTTTTTATAACCCGGTAATTTTGGTAATATTGAACCGGCAAGTTTTACATCTTCAAACCGACCGGATATCGGATGAGTATTTCAAGACCAAAATTTCTTAAGTCGGCGCTTTGGAAGCTGATTCAAGTGGATTATTCTTCACAATATTTTTCTCTGAGAAACCAATGTCAGCAAATTGAGTATGACGCTGGCTTATTGACCTGGATTTTCTAGAAGGAGGAAATGACAAGGACTTAAGGATGATCAGGTGCCGGTTTACAAGAATTCTTAACCCGAAGCACAACCTGTTAAGTTTGTTCTTGTGTTTATTTTACAGGATCAGTTTAACATGGATAAATCCAAATTAAACTGGGGGCTAATGTCGGGGATATATCCCGTGGCGTAAACCGGCTGGAAGTATAACCCGGCCGGACTGGACGACTCACTGGTAACCCGCCCGGAGCTTGGCGGTTCAGGGCTACCCGCCCGGTCTTGGTGGTTCATTAGTAACCCGGCGGGCGGGTCAGATGGATGACGAGGCCCATGGCCCAGAAGGCTGGTTCACGTTTAATGGTGGGCCGGTTTATGAGGAAAGCACAAGGAATATTCCTTACAAAGGAAGCAAGACTAGGACTCCACTTGTAATAGAGTAATCATAATCCAACTAGGACTAGTCATGTAAACCGCCCCTTCAACATATATAAGGAGGGGCAGGGCTCCCCAAAGAGGGACAAGCTACAAGCAAGAAGAAACAATCTTAGGGCTAGACACAAAGAGGAGAGCCGGTTTACGGCGACTCCCTCGTGATGATAATGAGACCTAGCCTCAAACAACATGTAGGGTTGTTACCGGATGATGTTCCCTGGGGCCCGAAGCTGTCTAAATCCCTGACTTGTGTTGGGTCTCTCATCCCGATCAACCCCTCTCAAGCTACGCATAGATGCGCTGGCCTCGCGACTAAGTCCTGACAGTAAGGACATCTGTCGTGACAAAACCACGACATCACTCACTACTAGGGAAAACCTCATACACAGAACATTAGCAGTAGCGCGGGCTAAAAACACACGCTGGTGCTAATTAGCAGCAGCGCGGTGTTTTAAACCACGCTACAGATACAGTTATAGCAGGAGCGCGCCCGAGTATAAAAACGCTACTACTAAAATTCCCACGGCTTAGACGATGGGCTACACATAGTAGTAGCAATCTACGTAGAACTGTGCTACCACTACTTGTTTTGTAGCAGTGCGTTTACGAACAAAGGCGCTACTGCTAACGAAAATAAAATTAAATGGAAAGCAAATAAAAAGGAGAAGGAATAGCAGTAGCGCTTGTTAAGAAACGTGCTATAGCTACCGTAGCAGCAGTGCACTTCCTGGAACACGCTACTGCTACTTTTAACTTAACAGTGCGGTTCGTTCTTCCCCCACAGCCACTTCCCCCAAATCCCTAGCTACTCCTCTACTGTCGCCGCCCTGCATCACCGTCGGCCGCCGCGCGCGACCCGTCGCTCTCCGCACACCCTCGACGCCGCCCCCGCCCCCGACGGCGACCTCGACGCCGCCCCCGACCCCGGCCTCGACGCCCCCTACATCGCCGCCCTCCGTCGTGCGCCCGCCGCCCCGACCCCGACCCCATCCCCGACCTCGACGCCGCGTGCCCCTCTCCCTAACTCCGCCGGCGCCAGAGGTGAGCACAACCTCCTCCTCCTCCCCTACCTCTGCCTAGCTAGGGTTCTTAGGGTTAAATTTCAGAGTTCATCTAATTAGTTAGGGTTCATCAAATTAGATGTTAATTATGGCAGTAGTTGTTAAGTAGAATTAGTTTTAGAGTTCATCGAATTAGTTATGGTTAAATTTTAGAGTTCATCAAATTAGTTAGGATTAAATTTTAGAGTTCATCAAATTAGTTAGGGTTCATTAAATTTTATAGTTCATCAAATTAGTTAGGGTTAAATTTTAGAGTTCATCAAATTAGTTAGGGTTCATTAAATTTTAGAGTTAATCAGTTAGGGTTAAATTTTAGAGTTCATCTAACTAGTTTTTTTATTGTTTTTAGTAAGTGTTTAATAGATTTAGTAAGAAAAATAATATAACTAGTTGAACTAGTTTATTTTTAGTAAATACTAGTTTATTTTTATTCATAGTAAGTGCTTAATTGAACTAGTTGAGTTAATACAACTATTTTATTTTTAGTACGAAAATTAATAGAACTAGTTTACTTTTTTAGTTAAAGCAATTATTCCCGCATTGATGCCGACGATGCCTATCCTGCATCCTCGTCGTCGAGTCGGCGGCGGACACCTGCGTCACCAGATGGGTCATGTCCGGGACTGGGCTCCGCCGGGGTGGTACTGGGAGGCGCTACCTACCGGGGGCGGAGGTTGGTGAGGAGTCAGCCCGTCCTTGACCCGAACCTTCTTTGCTGGCAGTCGCGTGGGCCAGTGATAGTCCAGAGGCTCGAGGATCCCGCGGAGGTGGTGCGTCACTGTGTCAGTGAGGAGGACGCGCACGTTAGTCGCTACTTGTTTGCGTTGGAGCATATGTTCTCCAATACCTGGTAGGTTCTCGAGGGATCTCACTGGAGCTATGATCCTGTGATGGTTCCTTCTCTGTGGGTGTCCACCGCCCGCGCCGATACCCGTCGTGTGCTAGGGTTTTAGTTGTATTACTGATGTTATATGTATGATACTATTCGGGATGTATTAGTGATAATATTCGATGATGTACGGACGCATGAGATGATTTACTTTTGCTTATTGAATGCATGCTAATTTGAATACTTACTTATTTTACGATTTGGTTTTGCTTATTGAATGCTCATGTCAATATGAGTCCTATAAGATATTTTGAAGTGTATATCTTGTGTTGCTCAAATAGGATATGTGCTTGCCCAAGTGGCCGGTCATGTTTGCAGGTTACACCTCCGAGTGGCCTATGTTTTGTCGGAGTGTTGACTCATTTCCGTTCTGGCAAATTTCAGGCGCTCGATATGTCCTATTTTAGCAAAGGTCATACCGAATTTTTTCGTGAATTTTGGCATGACTTGTGCCAGAATATGTAGGAAATATTGAGTGTCCTGGATTTGTGTGTTGAGTATCCTGGTAGTTGTCTTTGATCGACTTTCAATTAATGTTTCAACTATTAACATAGGAAATGTCTGGCGACGAAAAGGATTTCGGTATTTGCAAGTACTGCGAAGACGAGCGCGGCCTGTGCAATGGAATCTTCCTAGATGATGATAGGCGCTTCAGCATCAAGCTGGACGAGAACTTCAAAGTGGATACAGTAAGTCACAATGGCAAGTCTTTTTTCGTAATTAAGCATGACAACTCCTTCATTTGCTTCAACTTATAATTTAATTTTTTTACTATTTTACTAGCGTATCCCCTGCCATGCAAGAGTTTTTGTCTTGGATAAGATATGTTTCATTCGTACTATGGAGGTAAATAAAGTTTACTTGAAGACCGAGCATGGTTATATTTTCCATGCAAAATTATACAACGAAGACGACTACACCTATTTTGGATGCAAAACTTGGCGAGCACTATGCAAGACTTATGCATTTGAGCCTGATATGGTTATCACATTTGATATTCGTCCGGAAGATGATATTGAAGGTAATACCGACATCTGGGTCGATGTGCAGACGCCTCCAGTTATACCATTATGTGAGTTTCTTAACCATATTTATGTCTCTGATATTGTTTATTCAAAAATAGTTGACAACTAATTTCTATTGTCAGCTTATTTCCGTTCAAGCAGACATGACCAACGCTTGGTAGACATGACCTACTACTGTCCACGGGGTGAACTAAACTGCGAGGAGCTAAGTCATTATGTTTCATGGCTTCAGGATCTTGATACTGTCAAGACAAATTTTCTTCCTACACTTAGAAATGTTAGTACTGAAAATGTGCGACCAATAGTGTTCGTACTGAACTACGGTCACATCTATTTAGGAAAGATGGTAAGATTTTTACTATTTGTCCTTAGTTCATCTTTTGCATACATTATTTTTTAAGCTAAACTTCATTGCTAAGTATGTTACTATACGATGTTCTTCAACAGGGACTCCCGGTGAATGTTGTGCCTGATTGGATCGAGACTAAAGGTACCATGAATATTGTTAGCTTACGGCCAAGATATCCTATAATGCACTTTAGTGCATTCAGGATTTCTAATAGCAAGGAATGCTTAATAGTGAAAGACTCGAGCAAAATTGTGAATGATCGCAGAGAAGTACTAGGGGGCAGCAATCAGAAGCGCAGCCCACGATTAGGAGACATGTTCATCTACATGCTCCAACTTGATGAAGGAGGAGTGCTATACATGTTTTATGTTATTTTACCTGAGAGAGAGCAGCAGGAGTGATTAGCTAGCTAGAAATGAGTTTGAAGATGATGGTGTGCTACACTATGACTATGATGATTAAATAGCTAGTGTTCGTGGTAATGACTATGATGATTATTATTAGCTAGTGTTGGTGGTGATTAGATAGCTACCGCGGCTAGTGTTGGTGGTGATTAGCTAGCTAGAATGAGTTTGAAGATGATGATGTGCTACACTATGACTATGGTGATTAAATAAATAGTGTTGGTGGTAATGACTATGATGATGATTAAATAGCTTGTGCTGGCGGATTAGATTCAAGTGGAGGCAACATGGGGTGCACATCAAAAGTACTACTAGTCCAAACTAGATCAAGTTTGGATTAGTAGTATACTTTTGACATGCACCACATATTGCCTCCACTTGAACCTAATCCACCTTCATTTGACACACTGTTATGGACATAATGATATAAACCTCATAATTGGTATTGTACCAAAATTTGTATAACAGCGTATAAATACACTAAAAATGAAAAAAGGGTACTAGTAGCGATGGATAAAAAACATGCTAGAACTAGCTAGATTAGCAGCAGCGCGGGACAGAAGAAGCGCTGCCGCTATGTGTCTTAGCAGTAGCACTTGTCGCACGCGCTACTGCTAAGTAATAGCTGTAGAGCCTTATTGGTAGTGCGGCTGCCCGCGCTACTAGTGGGCTTTAAACCCGCGCTACTACTAGGGTTTTCCCTAGTAGTGACTCAATGGTAACTCCGCAGAGTCGAGCAACAAAAGGGGCGTGACGTGATGTGAGGTGTCGGGCTCTGGTCGTCGATCACGTTGATCGAGTCGTCGATGATAAAGCAGGTGCAACAAGGACAAGGTGGGGGTCACTGATGGATCACTAACCAACCTATACTAAGCAGTTCAGGATAAGCAGGTAAGGTACAACAGCAGGTACAAAAGCAGGCTATGCATCAGAATAGGAGCAACCAATTATAGTAGCAAAATCTAATGCAAGTATGAGACAATGGAATGGGCGATATCAGGATGATCAAAGGGGGGCTTGCCTGGAAGCTCTATTGAAAAGTATTGATCGTCAGGGCGTAGTCGTACTCGGCGGCTGCGTTAGTCCCAAGGTCTACCGGAGAGAAGAGGGCGAAGAAACATTAAATATAAAGCACACAAATGCAACACAGATGCACGATATGAAATTAAGCAGTGTTAGGTGTACCCTAATGCGGTACTAGGCGATACTAGCGAAGGGGAAAAACATTCGGGAATGTTTCCCCGGAGTTTAGCATTTCGGACAAACGAACCGGAGGGGGAAGGTTGCATGTTCGCTATGCTAGGTATGTGTGGCGGACGAACGGGCTGTGTATCCGGATTCATCTTGTCATTCTGAGCAACTTTCATGTATAAAACTTTTTCACCCAAGTTACGGATTATTTTATATGATTTTTCAAAGTTATGATACTATTCTGAAATTATTATTAATTCAAAAATACAGGTTAAATGCTAGGTGAACCCAGCATAGGGTACACAGAAGTGCAACCCGTGCTGACAAGTGGGCCAGGGGGTCCCTGTTGACTAGTCAACGTTTGACTGGTCAACACAGGGTGGGGCCCCTGTCATAGGCTCATTTAACTAATTGCAGATTAAATAATTAGTTAATTAACTTTTTAATTAATTATTTAACTATTTAATTTATTAATTATTTTAATTTATTTACTTTTTAAAAACTCTTTCTCTTTTTTTACAGGAAAGGGGGCATGGGGCCCGCTGGCAGTGGCACAAGGCCAGCCCAGCGGGGCGGGTTAACGGGTGGAGTCCCTGGGGTCGGGCGCAGGCCCCGGGCGGGCGCTCACCCAGCAGGGCCGGCGAGGCCATGGCCACGGCCGGTGGCGGCCCCGAGCGGGTGGCCGCCAGCGAGGAGGAGGGTCGCGGGTGACGGGAACGGCGGGCAGCGAAGGGCAGGCGCAGTCGGCGGAGGCGGGCGGCGGACAGCGGCAGTGGGCCGGCAGGGCACGGCGCGACGGAGGCCAGGGAGGTGGAGGAGGGCCGCGGCCGCGGTGGTGGGCAGCGCGTGCGGCTGTCAAGGGCGGGGTGGAGTGGCGTGCAATAACAGCAGTGGGCGCGACGGGAGGTGCAAGGGCGGGGCGACGACACAGCGGTAGTGGCGACGAGCATCGCGGCCAGGGGCGCGAGGGGAGGAAGCAACAGAAGCAACCTACAGCAGCAGCGACAGCAGCGCGCGGGGGAGGCTCGCGGGACGCGACGGCAGCAGGGAGCACGTGGGCGGGCGCGGGCACACGCGCGGCCGATAGAAGCGAGGCTGCGGGCGGCATGCGTGGGCGCATGGCCAGCCAGGCACAGGCGTGCTGGGGCGGCCAAATTGCTGACGGTTGGTCGCGTTGGAACGGCCGGAGGGCCGTGCGACAAGTGGTCCTATCGGGAGGGGTTGGGGTGGTTTAAAACAACGGCGGTGGCGATGACAAACATCGGCCGGAGTTGGAGCTCGAAGGAATCGAGCTCATGCGCTTGGGTTCGATGATCCAACGGCCCAGGCATCACCTATGCAAGGCCACGAGCACGTTGGCGTGCTCGACATGCTCTGGAACGTATGTCACCGACGGGGGCGAGCCCATTAGCGGCGACAGGGGCTTGATACGTCTCCAACGTATCTATAATTTTTGATTGTTTCGTGCTATTAAATTATTTATTTTGGATGTCTAATGGGCTTTAATTTACCCTTTTTTTATTATTTTTGGGACTAACCTACTAACCAAAGGCCCAGTGCAAATTGCTGGTTTTTTTTCCTATTTTAGTGTTCCGCGGAACAGGAATATCAAACGGAATCCAAACGGAATAAAACCTTTAGGAGAGTTATTTTTGGAACAAACGTGATCCAGGAGATTTGGAGTGGACGTCAAGAAAGAAGCGAGGATGCCATGAGGCAGGAGGGCGCGCCCAGGGGGTAGGCGCGCCCCCACCCTCGTGGGCCCCTCGCAGCTCCACCGACGTACTTCTTCCTCCTATATATACCCATATACCCCAAAAACATCCATGAGCACCACGAGACCCTATTTCCCCCACTGCAACCTTCTGTACCCTTGAGATCCCATCTTGGGGCCTTTTCCGGCACTCCGCCGGAGGGGAATCGATCACGGAGGGCTTCTACATCAACACCATAGCCTCTCCGATGATGTGTGAGTAGTTTACCATAGACCTTTGGGTCCATAGTTATTAGCTAGATGGCTTCTTCTCTCTCTTTGGATCTCAATACAAAGTTCTCCTTGATTCTCTTAGAGATCTATTCGGTGTAATTCTTTTTTGCGGTGTGTTTGTCGAGATCCGATGAATTGTGGGTTTATGATCAAGATTATCTATGAACAATATTTGATTCTTCTCTGAAATCTTTTATGCATGATTTAATATCTTTGCAAGTCTCTTCGAATTATCAGTTTGGTTTGGCCTACTAGATTGATCTTTCTTGCAATGGGAGAAGTGCTTAGCTTTGGGTTCAATCTTGCGGTGTCCTTTCCCAGTGACAGCAGGGGGAGCAAGGCACGTATTGTATTGTTGCCACCAAGGATAAAAAGATGGGGTTTATATCATATTGCTTGTGTTTATCCCTCTACATCATGTCATCTTGCCTAATGCGTTACTCTGTTCTTATGAATTTAATACTCTACATGCATGCTGGATAGCGGTCGATGTGTGGAGTAATAGTAGTAGATGCAAAATTGTTTCGGTCTACTTGTCGCGGACGTGATGCCTATATACATGATCATGCCTAGATATTCTCATAATTATTGGCTTTTCTATCAATTGCTCGAGAGTAATTTGTTCACCCACCGTAGAATTTTCTATCTTGAGAGAAGCCACTAGTGAAACCTATGGCCCCCGGATCTATCTCCCATCATATTATTTTCCTATCAACTTGCTTTTTCTATTACCGTTTACTTTGCAATCTTTATTTTCCAATCTATATCATAAAAATACCAAAAAATTTATCTTATTATGTCTATCGGATCTCACTTTCGTAAGTGACCGTGAAGGGATTGAAAACCCCTTTATCGTGTTGGTTGTGAGGTTCTTGTTTGTTTGTGTAGGTACTAGGCGACTTGTGTGTTACCTCCTACTAGATTGATACCTTGGTTCTCAAAAACTGAGGAAATACTTACGCTACTTTGCTGCATCACCCTTTCCTCTTCAAGGGAAAACCAACGCATGCTCAAGAGGTAGCAAGAATGATTTCTGGCGCCGTTTCCGGGGAGGTTGCACCAAGTCAAGTCAAGATTTGATCTACCAACAACTAGCCATTTTTGGCGACGTCTACGCACAAGTCAAGACATACCAAGTACCCATCACAAACTCTTATCCCTCGCATTACATTATTTTCCATTTGCCTCTCGTTTTCCTCTCCCCCACTTCACCTTTGCCGTTTTATTCGCCCTCTTCCATTCGTCCCTCTATTTGCTCGTGTTACCATGTGCCTTCCATTTGCTTGCATCTTCGCTTGCTAAAAAACTATTGATATGGATCCTCATCCTCTTGCTAATTTTTTAAAGCATCCAATTATCATGAACCAATTGATAGTGAGTTGAGTGCACTAGATTATGTTTATGAGGTTTTGCTTGAAATTCGTGAATCTGGAAAGTGTGATGAATTACTTTATGAAGCAATTCACGATAGATCTTTGAATAAAAAGCATGATTGCAATGATTTTATTATAAATTCTATTGATGTAAATTGTGCTAATAATATGCAAAACCCTAAGCTTTGGGATGCTAGTTTTTCTATGTCCTCTACTTGTTGCAATGATCATGATTGGAGTGATTCTTCTTATGATCTTAAAAATTTATTTAAGCCCCATGATGAATATAAGATTGATAATAATGTTTGCAATATTAAAAGTGGGTTCGGAAGAGTGTCAATTTTAGATCCCATGTATTTGGAGAATGTTCAATCTTATGCAATTTTCGATAAAAGTGGGTTTGGAGAGGTCATGACTTTAGTTAATGTTAATCCCACTATTTTGGAAGAGTGTCAACTTTGCATGCATGTGGATCGTGTTGAAAATATTTTATGTGATAGCTATTTTGTTGAATTTGCTTATGATCTCACATGTAATTATTATGAGAGAGGGAAATATGATTGTAGAAATTTTCATGTTACTAAATTACCTCTCGTTATGTTGAGATTGCTATTGTTTCTTTCCGCTTCCTTGCATATGATAGTTTTTGCTTGCTATGATAATTTGTTTGCCAATAAGATGCCTATGCATAGGAAGTATGTTAGACTTAGATGTGTTTGTCACGTGTTTCACGATGCTCTCCTTGTGCTTCAATTCTTGTCTTTCATGTGAGCATCATTGAAATTATCTATGCCTAGCTAGGGGCGTTAAACGATAGCTCTTGTTGGGAGGCAATGCAATTTTATTTTTGTTTCTTGATTTTTGTTCCTGTTTAGTAATAAGTAATTCATCTAGCCTCTTTTTAGATGTGGTTTTATGCTTTGAATTAGTGTTTGTGCCAAGTAGAACCTTTGGGAAGATTTGGGGGAAGTCTTTGCGATCTTGCTGTAAAAAATAGAAACTTTAGCGCTCACGAGATTTGCTGACATTTTTTTACTGGAGAATGAGATTAGGTTGATTCGTTTTGAAGATGATTAATAGACAAATTCCTCACATCAACCAATTTGTTTCAGAATTTTTGGGATTACATAAGTATTCGAAACCTACAGATTACTACAGACTGTTCTGTTTTTGACAGATTCTGTTTTTCGTGTGTTGTTTGCTGATAACCCACAAGTATAGGGGATCACAACAGTTTTTGAGGGTAGAGTATTCAACCCAAATTTATCGATTCGACACAAGGGGATCCAAAGAATATTCTCAAGTATTAGCAGCTGAGTTGTCAATTCAACCACACCTGGAAATTTAGTATCTGCAGCAAAGTGTTTAGTAGCAAAGTAATATGATAGTGGTAGTAGTGGCAACAAAAGTAAAGACAACAAAAGTAATGTTTTTGGTATTTTGTAGTGATTGTAACAGTAGCAACGGAAAAGTAAATAAGCGTAAACCAGTATATGGAAAACTCGTAGGCACCGGATCAGTGATGGATAATTATGCCGGATGCGGTTCATCATGTAACAGTCATAACATAGGATGACACAGAACTAGCTCCATTTCGTCAATGTAATGTAGGCATGTATTCCGTATATAGTCATACGTGCTTATGGAAAAGAACTTGCATGACATCTTTTGTCCTACCCTCCCGTGGCAGCAGGGTCCTATTGGAAACTTAGGGATATTAAGGCCTCCATTTCATAGAGAACCGGAACAAAGCATTAGCACATAGTGAATACATGAACTCCTCAAACTATGGTCATCACCGGGAGTGGTCCCGATTATTGTCACTTCGGGGTTGCCGGATCATAACACATAGTAGGTGACTATAGACTTGCAAGATAGGATCAAGAACTCACATATATTCATGAAAACATAATAGGTTCAGATCTGAAATCATGGCACTCGGGCCCTAGTGACAAGCATTAAGCATAGCAAAGTCATAGCAACATCAATCTCAGAACATAATGGATACTAGGGATCAAACCCTAACAAAACTAACTCGATTACATGATAAATCTCATCCAACCCATCACCGTCCAGCAAGCCTACGATGGAATCACTCATGCACGACGGTGAGCATCATGAAATTGGTGATGGAGGATGGTTGATGATGACGACGGCGACGAATCCCCCTCTCCGGAGCCCCGAACGGACTCCAGATCATCCCTCCCGAGAGGTTTTAGGGCTTGGCGGTGGCTCCGTATCATAAAATGCGATGATTTCTTCTCTCTGAGTTTTTTCTCATCGAAACTCAATATATGGAGGTGGAGTTGGAGTCGGAGACGCAACAGGGGGCCCACGAGGTAGGGGGCATGCCCTAGGGGGGCGCGCCCCCACCCTCGTGGAAAGGGTGTGGACCCTATGGTCTTCATCTTTGGCGAGGATTTTTTTATTTTTTCTAAGACCTCCCGTGGAGTTTCAGGTCATTCCGAGAATATTTGTTTTCTGCATATAAAACAACACCATGGTAATTCTGCTGAAAACAGCGTCAGTCCGGGCTAGTTCCATTCAAATCATACAAGATAGAGTCCAAAACAAGGGCAAAAGTGTTTGGAAAAGTAGATATGACGGAGACGTATCAACTCCCCCAAGCTTAAACCCTTGCTTGTCCTCAAGCAATTCAGTTGACAAACTGAAAGAAAGAAAGAAAAACTTTTACAAACTTTGTTTGCTCTTGTTGTTGTAACTATGTCAAGCCTGCATTCAAGTTTTCAGCATAGATCATAACTAACCACATTTGCAATAATTCTCAGGTCTCACAATTACTCATATCAATAGCATAATCAACTAGCAAGTCATAATAATAAATCTCGGATGACAACACTTTCTCAAAACAATCATAATATGATATAACAAGATGGTATCTCGCTAGCCCTTTCTGAGACCGCAAAACATAAATACAGAGCACCTTTAAAGATCAAGGACTGGCTAGACATTGTAATTCATGGTAAAAGAGATCCAATCATAGTCACACCCAATATAAATTAATAGTGATGAATGCAAATGACAGCTGTGCTCTGCAGCTAGTGCTTTTTAATAAGAGGGTGATGACTCAACATAAAAGTAAATGGATAGGCCCTTCGCAGAGGGAAACAGGGATTTGTAGAGGTGCCAGAGCTCGGTTTTGAAATAGAGATAAATTGTATTTTGAGCGATATACTTTCATTGTCAACATAACAACTAAGAGATGGCGATATCTTCCATGCTATACACATTATAGGCGGTTCCCAAACAAAATGGTAAATTTTATACTCCCCCTCCACCAACAAGCATCAATCCATGACTTGCTCGAAACAACGAGTGCCTCCAACATACATCAGGTCCCAGGGGGAGTTTTGTTTGCAATTAATTTTGATTTAGTTTACATAAAGCATGGGACTGGGCATCCCGGTGACCAGCCATTTTCTCGTGAGTGAGGAGCGGAGTCCACTCCTCTTGAGAATAACCCGCCTAACACGGAAGATAAGGACAACCTTTGTTGATACATGAGCTATTCGAGTATACAAAACAGAATGTTTATTTGAAGGTTTAGAGTTTGGCACATACAAATTTACTTGGAACGGCAGGTAGATACCGCATATAGGAAGGTATAGTGGACTCATCTGGAATAACTTTGGGGTTTAAGGAATTGGATGCACAAGCAGTATTCCTGCTTAGTACAAGTGAAGGCTAGCAAAAGACTGGGAAGCGACCAACTAGAGAGCGACAACAGCCATGTACATGCATTAAAATTAATAAACATTGGATGCAAGCATGAGTAGGATATAATCCACCATGAACATAAATATCGTGAAGGCTATGTTGATTTTGTTTCAACTACATGCATGAACATGTGCCAAGTCAAGTCACTTAAATCATTCAAAAGAGGATACCACCCCATCATACCACATCATAATCATCTCAATAGCATGTTGGTATACAAGGTAAATCATTATAACTCATAGCTAATCAAGCATGGCACAATCAACTATGATCTCTAATTGTCATTGCAAAGATGTTTATTCATAATAAGCTGAATCAAGAACGCGGGGCTCATCATATTTACAAAAACAAAAGAGGTCGAGTTCATACCAGCTTTTCTCATCTCAGTCAGTCCATCATATATCATCATAATTGCCTTTCACTTGCACAACCGAACGGTGTGAATAATAATAAGAGTGCACGTGCATTGGACTAAGATGGAATCTACAGGCATTCAATAAACAGGAGAAGACAAGGAAATATGGGCTCTTTGGTTAATTCAATGATAATGCATATAAGAGCCACTTCAACAATTTAATTATGGTCTTCCCCTACTGAACCCCAAAGAAAAGAAAAGAAATAAAACTATTTACACGGGAAAGCTCCCACCAAGCAAAAGAAGAATGGGAAATATTTTTGGGTTTTCTTTTTAATTATTACTACTACAGCAGAAAAATAAACTACTACTATTTTTTTTGGTTTTTCTTAAGGTTTAACAAACACACAAGAAGAAAGAAGGAAAAAGAAAGTAAACTAGCATGGATATTACAGTGAAAAAGTATGAGCACCGACATCTAGCAATGAGTGTGTGTGAACATAAATGTAATGTCGGTGAGAAATATGTACTCCTCCGAGCTTAGGCTTTTGGCCTAAGTTGGTCTATGGCCACGGCTGGCCTGGCGGATATCCATAATAATAGTTGTTGGGGTCGTACTGTGATGATGAAGGATAGTTGGGATCATACTGACGTGCACCGGTTATCGCCTGCTGAGCTGCAGCGTGGAGTCGAGCTGCCTCAGCTCTCCTCTCGTACTCTTCTGCCTCCTCTCTGGCAATAACATATCTTCCTTTTGTCTGTGAATCAAAGAAGGCGGGAGCAGGGAGAGTAATACGGAAAACACGTCGTTTCTCAAAAATTAAAAGATATAAGAGAGGTGATTCAGGCCTCTCGACAAACTGGTGCGAAGCCATAGAGTTATAATCTAAATATGCAGGAGGCAACTCCGTATCACTCTCACGAATGTCTATCTCAAGAAAATGAGCTAAGCGGGTTGCAAAAATTCCTCCAAAGAAATCTCCATTATGTCTATTATGATGCAACCTACGAGCTACAATGGCTCCCATATGATAAGATTGGTCTCCTAACACAACACTCCTAAGAATGCTAAGATCAGGGACACACATGTGACATGCTTCATCCTTAGCATTTATGCATCTACCGATGAAAAGAGCAAAATAATGTATAGCAGGAAAGTAAATGCTCCCTATGGTAGCATGCGTTATATCTCTAGATTCCCCCACAGTTATACTAGCAAGAAAGTTTCTAAATTCAGATTTAGGGGGATCCCTAACACTAGCCCGTGATGGAAATTCGCAAGCAGAAGTGAAATCCTCTAAGTCCATGGTATAAGATTTGTCATAGAGATCAAACATGACTGAAGGAGAATTACGCGAAGATGAATACTCAAACCTCCTCACAAATGAACTTGTGAGATCATGATACTGGGGGCATTTGTTAGCCTCAAAATCCTCAAGACCGGCATTGCACAAATATGCTTTGAATTCTTCTTTAATTCCCGCATGGTCCATAAAATTTTCCGACGGCCATTCGCAAGGTCGTACTGGAGCGTCTCTTGGTGGATCCTCGTCAGCATCGCGCATAGCAATCATGGGTCCTTGCTTCTTAGAGGAACCACCTTGGAACATCTTCCTAAGCATATTGTTTATCTCTGAAAAATTCTGAAATTTTTAGTAACTTCAAAATAAGAGTAACCAAACTCAATAGAACTGATAGCAACTACTCCTACAAGTGCCTAGAGCCTATATCAAGCATTAGAACTACTTGGAACCATATAAATTTGACATGCAAGCTCAAGAACATGGTCACCTATGCAGCAAAAATTTGCAATGAATAAAGCACTAGAACAAAAACTAATTGGACCAATGGAGGAGTCACATACCAAGGAACAATCTCCCCAAGCAGTTTTGCGAGAGGTGCTTTGAGCAAGGAGATCAAAAATCACAACAAAAGTGGCTGGAACTTGTGTGCTTGAGTTGGTTTTTTGGGTTTGTGTGAGATAGAGGAAGAAGATGGGTGCTGGGATAAGTGGAGGAGGGCCACCGTGGGACCACGAGGCAGGGGGCGCGCCCTATAGGGGGGGCGCCCACCACCCTCGTGGCCAGGTGGCAGCTCCTCCCGTGGTAATTTTTGCACAGTAAATCCTCAAATATTCCCAAAAAATCATATTAAATTGGCATGTCATTCCGAGGACTTTTATTTTGGGTTATTTTTATATTGCACGGATAATCAGATAACAGACAGAAAAATACTATTTTTACTTTATTTAATATGAATAACAGAAAGTAAAAGTGGGGTACAGAAGTTTGTGCTTCTAGTTTCATCCATCTCATGCTCATCAAAAGGAATCCACTAACAAGGTTGATCAAGTCTTGTTAACAAACTCATTCCGATAATCATGAAACCGGAGAAATTTCGAATAACACTAAGTTACCTCAATGGGGATATGCACATCCCCTATAATAAGTATATCATATTTCTTCTTGACAGTAAGAAGAGGAAATTCAAAACCTCCAAATATAATCGATGGAATTTTTCCAATAGAGTTGATACTATGAACTTGAGGTTGTTTCCTTGGAAAGTGTACCGTATGCTCATTACCATTAACATGAAAAGTGACATTGCCTTTTTGCAATCAATAACATCCCCTGTAGAATTAAGAAAAGGTCTTCCAAGAATAATAGACATACTATCATCATCGGGAATATCAAGTATAACAAAGTCCGTTAAAATAGTAACATTTGCAACCACAACAAGCAAATCCTCACAAATACTGACAGATATAGCAGTTGATTTATCAGCCATTTGCAAAGATATTTTAGTAGGTGTTAACTTATTCAAGTCAAGTCTACGATATAAAGAGAGAGGCATAGTACTAACACCGGCTCCAAGATCACATAAAGCAGTTTTGTCAGGACCCCGATTCCAAGTCACATCGATCTAGCCAGTAACACCTCATATCACTTTGCGGCCTCACGCACGGTATTCCCACGGGTGTCGCCTTACCATGGCCCGGGACCGTTTGCGCCTTTTGGCTCACGTATATGATAGTGTCGCTAGCATCCATATGACAGAGAACCTGGGCCGACATGGCTAGTCGTGAACCCAAAGCGGCACCAACCTATGGGGACAGGCATACATGAATCACATCGAGCATGTCGGTCAGTAGCGTGTGAATCCGGGCCGTAGCACTGGGCTAACAGGACTCCGGGAACCCGGGCTGTATGAGGCTAGGCAGGACTCCGGATGTCACCGCGTGACATTTCCCTGAAGGGACAGACACAGGAATGAAGTGAAACACATGCCGGCCAGTCAAGTGTCCCGAGCAGTAGTGCTGGGCTAGCAGGACTCCGGTGAACCGGGCTGTAGCGGACTACTATGGCTCATGGAAGCACTAGACTACATTTCCCCATAAGAGAGGCAGCCAAGGATAAACATCTAGATTGTCGGATCCCACACATACCAAGCATTTCAATCATACACACAATATGCTCGATATGTGTAAATACAACATGGCATCACAACATAACTCTATGACTCAAGCATTTATTCATTAGGCTCCGAGGAGTGAGATATTACAAACATGGGTCTCATGACCCAACAATCATAGCATACAAATCAAGCACATGCGGAAGTTTAACATGTGTGAGTACATACATCTACAAATGAAAAAGGCTAAGAAGCCTGACTATCTACCAGATCCTGCCGAGGGAACAAGATCGTAGCTGAGGTATCAAGCTAAACGTCGAAGTCCATGTGGAACTACTAGCGAGACTGAAGTCTCTCTGCAAACATAAAATAAGCAAACGTGAGTACAAATGTACCCAACAAGACTTACATCAGAACTAGCTACATATGCATCAGTATCAACAAAGGGGGTGGTGGAGTTTAACAACAGCAAGCCAGCTTTGACTCAGTGGCTATCTTGAACTACGACTGCAAGTAACTCTTTGAGGTGGCGCACAGGAGTCCACATATTCACCATATCAATACACCACTATGGATCCGCTCCCGTCTTCCCATGAGAACGCCATCCATAGCACTCACGCTTATCTTGCGCATTTTAGAGTATCCACTTTCACTTGTCTATGAACTATATAGGCAACCAAGCAGTCCTTTACCGCGGACACGGCTATTCGAATAGATGATGTTAACCCTGCAGGGGTGTACTTCTTCACACACGCTCTCACCACTTACCGCCGTTTACACGACATGTACTCGGCAACCTTCAAGCGGAAGCCCAACGAGGGTGTCGGCCACGGCCTACCTAAACACTCAAGTCTCTAGTCCAGGTTTGTCGCCTATCCAGGTTCCATCCGCAGGGAGTCCGGCCGAGGTTTCCAACATACGGGCCCGAAAGATGTGTACAGGGTTCCGAGACACCAAACGGCGCCCGGTATACCCGGCCATAGTGTATCTACCGCAACATAGCCCACCCCTGGGGTCAGCGTTACGCATGGCCGCCAACATATATCCTACAAACACCAAAAACTAGTTGCAACTCCTGGACAGAGGACTAGGGTGATAAAGAAGCCAAGAGGGTCCATTGGTTTTGGGCCCAATGTATGGTAGTAACTGATTCTTAAATTACACATACAGATCTCAGTTCTTAGGGACGGCCTCAATGAAACAACCCACCATGTACTCCTACATGGCCTCTCATCGATCCCTTTACCAAATCGTGTTCAACACACTTAGCTCCCACACATTAGGACATATTCACAACTTTCCAATTCATCCCCGATGAATCAGACCTGACACAACTCTTAGCAATAGCAGGCATGACAAACAAGCATGAATGAGTAGGCACATCAGGGCTCAAACAACTCCTACTCATGCTAGTGGGTTTCATCTATTTACTGTGGCAATGACAGATCATGCAGAGGATAAGGGGTTCAACTACCGTAGCAAGTAACAGTTGAATCGTTGTTGTCCTAATGCAGTAAAAGAGAGCAGGAGCGAGAGAGTGGGATTGTATCAGAAAGAACAAGGGGTTTTTGCTTGCCTGGCACTTCTGAAGATAGTATAGCTCTTCATCGGTGTCATCGAACTCATCGTCGGAACATACATCTACCGAGGGGGAACAACCACGGGCAAAGAGAGAAAGGACACAATCAATGCAATGCACAAGCGAATGAGTGATATGACATATTAAGGTACTGAATTGACCTAATGCAATATCTAGCCAATTTAATTGAAGTGGAACTCAAACAAGATCAAATTCCAACTCCAAATGTTATTTCATATTTTGCCCTAATCATCATTTGTCCTATTCAGTGAGGTTAACTTGTTCAACATGCATGATCATGGCATAAACAGATTCTTTGGATTTTTCCGATAATTTTTCATATATAAATGATTTCCATTGGAGTTATAGATTATTTTCTATGATTTTTTTGAAGTTTTGGGTATTTTCTGGAATTTCCTGAATTAATCAAAACACCAGAAAAGCTTTATTGCGTCAGCATGACAGCATCATGATGTCCCCAGGTCAACCGGGGCTGTTCCAGGTCAAACCTGACATGTGGGGTCCACACGTCAGTGACACAGGACTAAACCTTGTCAAACCCAATGTTGACTGGGTTTGACCCTGCGGTAGGGCCCGCTGTCAGTGGCTGTTAGGGTGGTTAACTGGTTGGGTTAGCGCCTAATGACGTCCACATCATCAGTCGTCGGAGTTTCGCCGGTAACGACCATTTCGCGCGGCGGAGATCATCGGAACTCTGCTACAGCCCATGGTTTGAGGCGGGGTTTGCTCCTACGTGCTCCTGGGAGCGAGCTGCATCGACCAGTGGTGGTCGCCAGAGCTGCGGCGACCGAAACAGCAGCGGCCGGAGTTTGGACACGCACGCGTTCGGTGTTACGATGCACGGTAGGACCAGCTGGTGGTCGGGGTCGTCTCCTAGGAGCAACCCGAGCACGATGACGCACCCAGGCGCAAGCTACGCCGTCTGTAGACACGACGGTGACATGGCCGGCGGGCGTGAGCTCTTGGCTCCGGCGAAAAGCACGGCTAGAGGAAGGGTTGGAGAGGGGAAACAAGGGGGAAACGACGGAGGCTCACAGAGGGGGCGAACGGAGTCAAGGTCGAGGCCAGGGAAGCCCTGGACGACACGAATCGATGAACGGTGTCTGGTGGGTGCCGAGGTTGAAGACGACCCGATGGCGGCGATGCAGGGCCTCCGACGAAGCGTGGCTCGGTGGGGAGGGCGAGGGCGTCGTGGCGGAGCTTCGGGACTCATCGGTAGGGCAAGGGGTGGTCGGTGGCTGCGGCGGCAGCGAACGGTGGTGACGGCTCCGCTCGGCTTCGGGAGAGAGAGCGAGACAGAGGAGGGGGAAAGAACGAGAGAGAGTGAGAGAGCGTCAAGGGGGTCGCGTGGCGTCCTCAGGGCGACGGGGAGACAGGCAGGGAGGCAGGAGGTGGCCGGCGCGTGGCCGGCGCGCGGCGAGCATGCGCCCCTGCCTTCTGGCGCGTGGTAGGGGGTGACTGGCGCTGGCCAGTGGGCTAGGCCGGCACAGTGCCGGGCCAGCAGTGGCCCAGGTAAGCTGAGGTAAGCTTTCTTCTGTTACTTTTATATTTCTGCTTTCTATTTTTCTGTAACTCTGTTTTGATTTGATTTTTAACCCAAATCATTTTTTGAGCTTCGGTAAATTGTTGTATGGACTAGTGACATTAATATAAAGCCCCACAACAATTTCCAGAATTATTGGATCATATTTGAAATATATCAAATATAAATCCAATGCAAATAATTATTGAATTAATTCCAAATGCCCAAAATAAATATTTATGAGCTCCTGAAAATATTGGTTTGAATTTTAGTTCTGGCCAATATTTTCAAAGAGAAACATGAACATTTTCTTGGACCTATTCAAAAAGATTTTAATGTTGATTATTTCTGAAGTGACTTCTGAGGGTTTCAACTAACCTCAATTTAACTTTCAGAATTTAGACATGATGCATGATGCTCTCAAAGGCAACTAATTACAAACAAATTCTAGGGCTGTGACAACTGACCCCCACTAAACAAGAATCTCGTCCCGAGATTCAAGACGTGAGGTAAGAAGACAGAGGGGGCACAAGCTAACATGGTCTTCACGATCCAGGTTGCACTTCATAAGAACGTTGACACGATCACCATCTTTGTCTCGATGCCTTGCTCTGAGAACTCCAATTAACATGACAATGAGAAGAAAGGAAAAACCCTGGAAGAATCAATCTTTCGAAACTCGAGCAACTAATGCTCAACTCACGGAATGAGACATTGAAACATCTCTCGAGCTGAGACATGAACATACATCCATAGGAATGTAGTGTAACAGATGATGAAGGTTCACTGTGTAGACAACAATTCCACACTTAAGAGGGTGGTGAATGGTTGTCAACGTAGCGAGGAGTTGAGTTGCCATGATACCACATCGAGACATCTTAAGGAAGGTGACTCGCAGAACTATTCCCTTAAGTGGCAAAAAGAATTACTTTTGATTCAGAGATCATTGAAACGCTTTATATCAGCCTAAGGCAAATCACAACAATCGCTTGGAGGAGTACGAAGGGATGGCATACCCGGACTAGAATGGATGGTGGACTACCTTGTTGAAGACAACACAATGGATGATTTTCGCTTATCATCGGAAATGGATGGGATCCATGGTAGGACCACTTTTGAAGATGATCCTGAACAGCAACTGCTAAGAAGGGCAGTCCATAGTAGGATGACACAATGGCGGTGCAAGCTGGGAACAAAATGCAAATGTTGGGAATGTTCCAACCATCATATCTGTCTGAGATTCAGATCTGGTCAGTAACAGGAAACTTCAGACTCAACATGTCTGAAAAAGAAAAGTTGCAACACAAATCGACGAGATAATGTTGCGAGATTCTCGGGAATGAACTACGATAGCAAGCTCCAAAACATGAGTGGGTTCTACTACACACATGTGAACAAGCTGTCCCAGACAAGCATGACCACGTAGTAGTCTTATAATAAAACACTACCGAGTTCAGGTGGAGAACCATCGTCGAGGATATCAAAGTCCTTGCATAAGGCATGCTCTTAAGAAGGAACTTCTTTTCCTTGAACAAGTCATTCAGTGGCTTGGTGTGCTAGTAAACACATATAGAATGGAGGCGGCCAACCTATCAAACCATAGAGTACTTCGCACATGCGTGACTAACTTGGGATTATTCCAGAGGAAGCAAAAACAATCTTTCTCGTATTCACGGCGGCAACTTGCATAGAATGCACATGAATTCGAGGAAGTCACTTCTTCCATCCAATCATAAGCTTCATGAGCGGAACACGAAGCATTGCTTACAAAGTTTCCAACACTAATTTACATGTTCAACACAAATCATGGAGGAGACAAAATGCCGCTGATGGGCTCAACAGCAACTCATCGGAATTTCCATATCACTGGACTTCCACCACTATGTGAACAATGTGATAGTATTGGTCAGACCAAAGATGTAATGGTGTATGCTCGAGGAGTCAACCACGAGTAAGACAACATTACGAACATCGTTGGTTCTGGTTTGATTTCAGGATAGCCCACACTCAAAAAAAAGTTTGGACAAGACAATAGATCCAACAACTGATCACGAGGACCAATCGATGAAGATATCATCTTTCTTCAACACACACACAAAAGATATCCCTTGACACGAACTAAGTCAGACAAGCTTTTATCTTCCAACTCTCCAAGTTGTTGTTTAGCTCAACCAACTAGCTCAGGGGTATCCAACACAGATTCTTGGAGAATGGGTGGTTTGGAGGAAAACCAGCATGATCACGAACTCAACATAGCGGTCAGGTGTCAACCTGGTAATACTTCCGAGAAGACATTCGGAACATCACGAACCACCGATATGTTACTATGCTCGTTGCTTTCAAGGCAAGATGATATGATCAAATAAGAAAGGGATTGAATAATCCTAACTCATTGATCGAAGAGTGCACCAGGAATAAGGACTAGGTAGCACGATCAAGCTTAGGGTGATGATTCAATAATTAGCACACTAAGAATGATATTAATGTCCATTAACTACCAAGCAGCGGAGTTGCTAGGAGTATTTATTTCACACATCATAGTTCACTTGCCGGCATTCCGGTTGCGACAACACAGGACCGAGGAATGAAAAATGATGGCAAGAAGTATCACTACATCAAGAATTCATAAGAGATGGTGCAATTCTCACGATATTCTTGACATAAAGTGGGTAATACTTCAGGGTAGAACAGAATCAAAAGCTTGATTGCATTTGATTTGTGGAATACAACTGCTTTGACCCAATCTTAGAAATGGATGAGGTACTGGAGCTTGTTTCTCCTAGTCATTCTGGAATAGAATGTCTTGACGGGCCACAAGAATAATAAGCATTGATAGACACGGATTCACCAAGAAGAAAGGCTTCAGAAAGTCTTCCCGATCAAGTTCAAGGAATGATGAAGCTCCTGCTCATGACTACAAGAGGAAAACATGTCACAAGTGCAAGAAACTTGGCCACTTCATCTCTGATTGTCCACAGTGGGACAATGAGAACAAAAAGAAGAAGAAGAGCAAGGAATATGACTCTGACGACAAGATGAAGAAGAAGAAATACTCAAAGTCTTCTTCCAAGTCTTCCTCAAAGTCTTCATCACACAAGAAGAGCTCATCTGGCAAGGCACGTGCGTTTGTTGGCAAGGAAATGGATTCAGAGGAGGAGTCCGCTTCTGAGGAGGCGGAGGTGGAGTCTGAGGAGGAGTCCGATTCAGGCGTCGCAAGTCTGGCTACAACATACGTTGCCAAGTCCATCTTCAACACTGAAGATAATGACTTCATCAACGACACCGATGCAAATGACAAGGACTACTCCGCATCTACCTACTGCTTCATGGCATGCGGTGCCAAGGTAAACACACGCACTACTCACTATCAAACATCTAGTGACGATGACTCTGATTGTGGTTCAAAACCCAGCTACAAAACACTTGCTAAAATTGCAACTGAACAACAGAAAGCTATGGAACATATTCAAAAACTGTTAGACAGAAGCGATGATCTGTTAGGTGCTGAAATGACTCGATCTGAATCCTTAATTGAAGACATAAAAAATCTTCACATTAAGTATGTGGAACTTGAAAGCGTCATGAAACTCTCTCAACAACTCATGAAGAGCTTTCCTATGATTATCTTCAAAGAAAGCAAGATCTTGAGAAATTGAGAGCGGCTCATGAAGATCTTCAAAAGGAAAACGAGTCACTTCGCGCCAAACAGATCAATTCCGCTCAGGAAGGATTTGAACCACCATGTCTTAAATGCATTGAGCGTGATAATGCTACTTCTGTTGTTGAATGTTCTACTGCTACTGCTGTTGCAATATCTTCAACTGTTAATGTGGTAACTAACCCCTCTGCTGAGGATACCACCGCTATTGCTGATGAGAATGCTAGGTTGAAGACATTGCTTGAAACAGGGATGTACAAAAGTCTTCAAGGGCATCAGACACTATGTGATGTCCTCAAAAAGGAGATTCTGAACCGAAACCCTAGGAAAGAGGGTGTTGTGTTCGTAAGGAAAATGAATGCAGATGGCTCTTACTGGAAACCTGAGCAGTACCCCAAAACCATGTGGGTTGCTGCAAAGGAACCTTCAGCAGATCCATCCAATCTAACTGGCTTCACTTGTGCTAACCCCATTATCATTGATGAATCCTTTGATGCAAACTATATACTGTTTAAGAATCAGAATGGTGAAGTGTTTGCCAGGTACATTGGTACTAACTGCAGGAATGGACCGCCTATGAAGAAGATCTAGGTTCCGAAAAGGTGTCTGGAAAATCTTCATGACACCTCACGTGAAGAAGACAAACCTCAGACCAAAGGCTTCATACGGTCCAAAGGCTTCATACAGACAGAGGACTCACCTGAGTCGCACTAACACAAATGTTTTGCAGGGAAACCATACTCAGGCATATGAATATGAGAGCGGTTCATCAAACCGCCATGTTCATAAGACCAAGAACTATTCTGCTTATTCTTATGAGTACTATTGTCCGCCTGCAAGACTGTTTGCTAGGGCTTCAAAGCCAAAATTCTCAGATGTTGCACTTAGAGTTATTGCTTCTAAGCCACCCTTGATGTGGGTGGCTAAGAAAGCTTAACTCTCTTTTACAGGGAAAAGTCTCCAACAGAAAACCAAAATCGTCTAACGCTATTGCTGGGGACCTTAAACATCTTGTAGGGCGCAAGATCAAATGCCCAAATGGTCTTACTATGTACTTCGTACCTGAATCGCTTGCTACGCTCCCTATTAGTCCTAACCTGGATCTAAGCTTTCATAACCCACTGGTTCGTCAAATGTTTTTGCTTCACAATGCTCTTGGTGAAGCCTATCGCCCTAACTGCACTGTAGGGTACGACACCAGCGTCTTCAGAATGGATTATTGACAGTGGGTGTACAAATCACATGACTGGCAAAAGAAGTCTTCTTATGGACTCAACCTTACGTCCATCCGACAAGAGCCACATCACATTTGCTGACACTGGTAAAAGTAAGGTATTGGGTCTAGGTAGAGTTGCAATCTCAAGGGATCAACACATGGATAAAGTCATGCTTGTTGAATCCCTTGGCTTCAACTTAATGTCTGTCTCAATGCTTTGCGATTTGGACATGATCGTAATGTTTGGAAAATATCGTTGCCTTGTACTAATGGAATTTGACAAGTCTCTAGTGTTTGAAGGGTATCGGAAAGATGATTTGTACGTGGTAGATTTCTCAGCAGGGCCACAACTTGCAGTATGTCTTCTAGCAAAGGCTTCAGAATGCTGGCTCTGGCATTGGAGGCTTGGACATGCTGGCATGAGGAACCTCCACACCCTTGCGAAGAAGAAGCATGTCATAGGCATCGAGGGCGTCAAGTTCAAGAAAGACCACTTATGCGGTGCCTGTGAAGCAGGGAAGATGACGAGGGCCAAACATCCCTCGAAGACAATCATGACCACTACTCGACCCTTCGAACTGCTTCACATGGATCTTTTCAGTCCCACTCATTACTCAACTCTAACTACTACTGCTTGCCTCTATGGCTTCATTATTGTTGATGATTATTCTAGATATACTTGGGTGCACATAATCCTTTACAAGACTGAAGTGCAGGATGTCTTCAGACGCTTCGCCAATCGAGCTATGAACAATTATGGCGCTAAGATAAAGCACATCAGAAGTGACAATGGCACTGAATTCAAGAACACTGGCCTTGATACATATCTTGATACCTTGGGCATCACACATGAATTCTCAGCCCCGTACATGCCACAGCAGAATGGCGTCGTCGAACACAAGAACAGAACACTAATTGAGATGACCAGAACGATGCTAGATGAATACAAGACCCCAAGAAAATTAAGTCATTGATACTGCATGCCATACAATCAATCGTGTGTATCTTCACAAGCTACTGAACAAGACATCTTATGAGCTCCTTACTGGCAAGAAGCCAAATGTCAGTTACTTCAGAGTATTTGGCGCAAGGTGCTGGATCAAGGACCCATATCACACCTCAAAATTTGCACCAAAAGCACATGAGGGTTTTATGCTTGGATATGGAAAGGATTCACACTCCTATAGAGTCTTCAATCTCTTTCATTACAAAGTGGTTGAAACAGTGGATGTGCGGTTCGATGAGACCAACGGTTCACAAAGAGAGCAACTGCCAAATGTGCTAGATAAAGTTCCATCCAGTGAATCAATCAAGCTAATGGGATCTGGAGAAATTATACCTTCTGAAGCTCATCCTGAAGAAGAACTTATCATCTCAGTACCTGATCAAGATGAAGACAATGCTCAGCCTGAAGACATTCCTTCCAACAATGACAATGAACAGCAAGAGCAAAGTCTTTGCCATGTACATCCTCGCGTTGCCAATGAAGTGCAGATTGAAAGAATAATTGATAGCATCAATGCACCTGGTCCACTCACTCGTTCAAGGGCAACTCAGCTAGCAAATTTTTGTGGGCACTTCGCATTCGTCTCAATAGAAGAACCCAAGAAAGTTGAAGAAGCCTTCATGGAACCTGAATGGATTCAAGCTATGCAAGAAGAGCTTCAACAGTTTGAGCTGAATAATGTATGGGAACTGGTTAAGCGTCCTGATCCACGGAAGCACAATATAATAGGCACCAAATGGATATAATGCAACAAGCAAGATGAGCATGCTCAAGTTGTCAAAAACAAAGCTCGTCTCGTTGCTCAAGGATATACTCAAGTGGAAGGCGTTGACTTCGATGAAACATTTTCTCCTGTGGCTAGACTTGAAGCCATACGCATACTGCTAGCCTATGCAAATCATCATAACATACTTCTATATCAAATGGATGTGAAGAGTGCCTTTCTCAATGGCAAGATTGAAGAAGAAGTGTATGTTGCACAACCGCCTGGCTTTGAAGATCCAAAACATCCTAACATGGTATACAAGCTCAACAAGGCACTGTATGGCCTCAAACAAGCCCCTCGGGCCTGGTATGACACACTCAAATACTTCCTGAAGAGCAAATGCTTCATACCTGGTTCTCTAGACCCCACTCTTTTCACGAAGACATATGATGGTGAACTGTTTGTGTGCCAAATATATGTGGATGACATTATCTTCGGCTGCACCAATCAGAAGTACAGTGAAGAGTTTGGATATATGATGCAAGAGCAATATCAGATGTCCATGATGGGAGAGCTAAAGTTCTTCCTCGGTCTTCAAATATGACAACAACGCAATGGCATCTTCATATCTCATGAGAAGTATCTCAAAGATTGCCTGAAGAAGTTCGGTATGCAAGACCGCAAAGGCTTCACAACACCAATGCTAGCCAAACATCATCTGGGTCCTGACGACAATGGTAAATAGTTCGATCAAAAGGTATACCGCTCCATGATTGGTTCTTTACATTATCTATGTGCATCTAGGCCAGATATTATGCTTAGTGTTTGCATGTGTGCTCGATTTCAAGCGGCACCAAAGGAGTCGCATCACTTAGCTGTGAAGCGAATTCTTCGATATTTGGCTCACACCCCAACTCTAGGATTATGGTATCCAAAGGGCTCAGAGTTTGATCTGGTTGGATTCTCGGATGCTGATTATGCTGGTGACAAAGTTGATCGCAAGTCTACATCAGGCACATGTCACTTTCTGGGACGATCACTTGTATGTTGGTCTTCAAAGAAGTAGAACTGTGTATCTCTCTCCACTGCTGAATCTGAATACATTGCTGCTGGATCTTGCTGCGCTCAGCTTCTGTGGATGAAGCAAACACTCAAGGACTATGGCATTCATCTGAAGCAAGTGCCACTTTACTGCAACAACGAAAGTGCCATCAAGATCGCCAACAACCCAGTTCAGCACTCGAAGACAAAGCACATTGAAATTCGTCATCACTTTCTCAGAGATCATGTTGTGAAGGAAGATATTGATATCATACACGTCAACACTGAAGAGCAATTGGCAGATATCTTCACCAAGCCCTGGGATGAGAAGAGATTTTGCAAGTTACGGTGTGAGCTAAATATCCTGGAATCCTCAAATGTCCTGTGATCAGGCACACATCCTAACCCTTATGCATATTGATGACTTAGATGTGCAACACACGAAGTAAAGTATATCTTCAATCAATGAAGACATACATTCTAAGTGTGAATACATTAATGTGGAATTTGACTTCGGAGCGCCACGATAATTGTGCGCCATGTCTCGGTCTAATACTTCCTATATGGTGGGTAATGCCACCACCAAATGTTCTATTTTGAAGTGTTTCACTCATGGCGTTACCTTGCAATGTCTTCACATTTGGTTTGGCTTCGATCTCAACATATCTTCATGATTATCTTCACTATGTTGATTATGTAGATATATATATATATTAGTGTTCTGTCCTCTACAGCATTCACTTATAGCTATGTCTTCATTGATTGAATCTTTTGAACTAAGTGAATGTGATCGGACCCTAACCTCTCTATGCTTTCTATCTCAAATTCTATCTCTCCAAATCATATGCATTCTATTGAAACTGTCGAATGTCTTCTATGCGTCCTTGTCAGCAGAAGATACAGAGACAACCATTAAGTCCGTTTTCAATGCTCATTCCTCCACATGAAATCCGGAGAAGTAGGAACGACCACCCGATAATCCAGGCGTGCGTGGGACGTGGAACAAACCCCAAAATTCCGCATAATGGCCATGTGTTCCTCAGATGTGAATCGCCAGGGGCACCTGTGTAATAGCACAGTGCCGCCCCTGTGCCTATAAATACACACTTTCTGCGACCCAGGAGTATGCTGAGAAAAACGCCATCAAGAGACTGTGGGGAGACATCCTATTCAAGAATCTTCTACCCAGGTCCAGAAATGAAGCCATTGCTCAAGTCTTCTATCCATGCATGGTCCATGGACCACAGCCTGCTGATGCACACTCGTCGTCACTGCTATGGTGTCGTGATGACAATCTGTTCAAGCGCAACTTCCAGTTTGCTCAGAACTCAGCGAAGCAGAACAAGAAGACTTTTGGGTTAGACTTCAACCCTGGTCCCTCATCTCCAAGGGCAGATGGCACACGACATGCAGAACCCAATGTCATCGGTCCTTTCGCCAACCTTGAAGGCCTCGTCACCTACATCTTGGTTCAAGGGACTGTAGTGAATGAGCCTGCAGCTGACACTAAGTCTAATGACGCGCCTGCAGTGCCGAAGCCAAAGCAGTTGAAGAAGCCAAAAGCTTCAAAGCCGGCCCCTTCACCAAAAATCTCAAGGGCGAAGCCATTGGCAACTGCACCTCCTAAAGACAGTGTGCAATCTGAAGACTTAGCACGCGTCTCCAAGCCCCAGAAGGCCAAGATGCCTCTGTCTCACACTGGCAAAGAGCTGACAGCTGCTGCCATTCTGCGCAACGACGACATTGACCTGTCAAGTGATGAAGATCTTGCAGATGAAGCTCTTGAGCAACTCATCAAGAGCAAAGAAGAAGCAGAAATCTTCAATGATCTACCTCTCTTTGATGTCACCATCATCCACAACTTCATTGATGAGTGGTTTGACACGCCAAACATCAGTTTTGAAGATCTGCAACTACCCATTGGCCTCAGTGTCGCCTTCCAAGGCGCCATTGCTTCAGAACTTGCTATTGCCCAGCGCATTGTTGAACTGAAGCAGAAGATTGACTATGAAAAGGCTCAGTTCAAGAAGCATATGGCCAAGCTCAGCGTGCAAGAAGTGAAGAACTTCAAGACAATGATGCACGAGCTCAAGGAAGCCTTCGTGAAGAAGCGTGCAGAAGCTCAGGGTTCGCGTGAGCGCATGAAGACTCTGGCTGACAGATGTGTGCAAGCCTATAATGAGGCTGAGAAGCGCAAGGCACTTGGGCGTCCTGGCATCGACCCCAGGATGGCCGCAAAGAAGAAGAATAAGCCTGCTACGGCTGAACCTGATGCACCAAGGCAAGAAGCAGTTCCGATTGTCTTCCCAACTAGACTGACTGGCTCGAAGCCAAAAAGTCGGTCAACAGCTTCAGAGCTCAAGAAGACAAGAACTGCTGAGGCTGAAGCCAGGAAGAGGAAACACTCTGAAGCCTCTCCTACTGCCCCCACCAAGAAAAAGAGAAAGACCAAGAAAGCTCGGGCTGCTCCCACAGAGCCCTTGATAGTTGAACCCATTTCTATGGTTCATCCTGACGCAGAACGTCAACTGACAGTTCATGAGCCTGCTTCCATAGAGGCTCCTGAAGCTGAAGACATTCCAGCAGCTGATCCCATTGCTGCTAAAGACATTGGTCATCATGACAATGTAGAAGATGATGCAGTCCTTCCTCAGCTTGAAAACAGCGAACTCATCAGCATTGGTCGTCCACTGACGCCAATTGCACAGGATGCTTCATGGGCGGATCGCCCATAAGAGGAAGAAGACTATGAGGCCCAGCCCACTCCAACTCCACAGGCGTCGTCTGCATTAAGCAGGCTTCGCAAAGGTCCAAGGCCTTAAGTCTCTGCTGAAGACATTTCGGCTGCATCAGCCACAGAAGAAGAAGTACCACAAGATCCCACTCCCCTGTTCCACCAAGAAGCAGTTCTCCAGGAAAATGTGCTTGTGACCGACCCTCCGGCTAGTCAAGTGGAGGATGAAAATCGTGAGGCTGCCACAACCACCAATGAAGCTAATGTGGAGCCCTCCCCAGCAAAAGCTTCAGAAGGCAGTGAAGCCACTGATCCCGCCACTTCTGTTCCTGAGTCTGCTGCCGGTCCCCAATTCAACTATCATGTTGAGCACAGGCCTCAGGTCCAGAAGCCAATCCCAAGACTGCCAAAGTTTCCAGGTCCTGCATCAGCACTTGGCTCCTTCAACATCAATGGCTTCAGGGCAGACAACACATTCTTCAATAGCTCCAGGAACCCCTACTCAAGGGAAATGATATCATATGATCGGTTCTGGAGCTATCGTCAGCGAAGCTATTACTCTTGCATTCTTTACAACCAAGGTCGCATCTTCCCACACAAGCGCCTTGACGTTGAAGCTATAGCTGATCTGCCCTGTCTAGAGGAAGCGTTGGATTGCTTCAAGCAAGTGGGTCTGCTGCAGTTTGTTACTGCTGAAGAGCATTGGAATGAAGAGCTGCTGCTACAATTCTATGCCACACTTCACATCAAAGGGTACAATAGAGTTCTGAAAACTTGGGTCCTGGAGTGGATGACTGGCAACGTTCATCATGAAGCCAATGCATTTGACATCATTGAGCTCACTAGCTTGCCCACTCCTGGCGATCTCTTCGAGCAAGGCTGTCAGCTGCATGCTGAAGCTATTGAGAGCATCTTTCAGCGGCCAGAACCTGATATGAGTCAAATGCTCAGCATGATGAAGCCATTGCCCCAAGATGCTGCGTATCCCACAGAGTTCTTCGTTGAAGACCTTGAGTACCTTCCCAGAACCATCTATCACATCATCAGGCGAACTCTCTGGCCTATCAAAGGGCACTCTCCAAATGCCAAGCTTCAGGGTGCAATGAAGACTTTGGTCTTCTATATACTTCATGGCAAATGCTTCAATGCACATGACTTCTTCATACGCCAACTTGCTGCATCAGGCATTGATTTGTTTGGTTTGAAGTTCTATGCCCCTTGGGTCATGCGGCTGATCAAGCTACACTCCTCCATCTCGTATCAGCCCTCAGCCCGCAACCATCGGATCTTCTTGCCTGACGTGGACATGTCTATTGAAGCCATATATTCTGAGCCTGCCAAGAAACCTCTAAGTCTTCAGAATACAGACCATCAGAGTTTAACTCAGAACGTTGAAGGCGTTGAAGCAGTTTCTCGGGTGTATCCTTTGGCTGGCACTACACGTGCACCACACCCTGCTTCCGCTGAAGCCACTGACAGTGCCACTGCTCCAAGACCCAAGAAGCGCACTCGTGTTCTCAACGACCGAGAGCTTCTTGTGGCTCTATATCAGAAACAGGATAGGCATCACGATTCGCTCAAGCGTCAGATGAAAAGCCTCTTGGTGGATGTTAATCGCACTCGAAATATTGCCACTAAGAATGCTTTCGTTGCCCATGAAACCTGTCGCCGCACATGGAAAGGGCTCACGATGATGTGTTCTGAAGCTAATCTTGTAATGCCCCAGATATAACTTGCCCAATTTGTACTCCAACTCTTGCCGTTTCCAGCGTTAAGTTATATTTATTTCTTGTTGGGTTCGGGTCTTTGTCTCCGTATGTTGCTTTTGTTTTCATGCATCTCATATCATGTCATCATGTGCATTGCATATGCATACGTGTTCGTCTCATGCATTTGAGCATTTTCCCCGCTGTTCGTTTTGCATTCCGGCGCTTCGTTCTCCTCCGGTGGTCAATTCTAGCTTTCTTTCGTGTGTGGGGTTTAAACATTTCCGGATTGGACCGAGACTTCCCAAGTGGCCTTGGTTTACTACCGGTAGACCGCATGTCAAGTTTCGTATGATTTGGACTTCGTTTGATACTCCAACGGTTAACCGAGGGACTGAAAAGGCCTCGTGTGTGTTGCAGCCCAACACCCCTCCAATTTGGCCCAAAACCCACCAAACTCTGCTCCATGTCCTAGAGCGTCCGATCACGATCGCGTGGCCGAAAACCGCACCTCATTTGGACTCTCCTAGCTCCACTTATGTCTATAAATAGACCCCTCCGTTTTCTTCTTCTTCTTCCCCCCGAAACCCTAGATCCGCCACCTAGCGCGCCGGACACAAGTCCCACCGACGGACTTTGTCCGCCCTGACGTCCGCTGACACGTGGCGCCCCCTCATTCGCCCCGCGCCTCAGTCGCCACCAGCCCGCGGGGCCCGGGACGGGCCCCCCCGGCCCACGCGCGCCCTCGCGCCTCCCTACACACCGCGCCGCCGCCTACTCCACCTCCGATGGCCGGCTCCGCCGCGGGCCACCACCATCTCCGCCGCCCCGCGGGCTCCCCGAGCCGGACAACCGCCGCCGCCTCCCTCCTAGCCGGCCGCCGCCCCGGGTCGCCGCGGTGCCCGCCGCCCACGTCGCCGACTCCGGTGGCCGACACCGACGCCACCGCGTCCGAGCCCGCCGGACCACCGCCGCCCGCCGCCTCTTCGTTGCTCCGGCGAGCCCCCGCCTCCTCTCCGACGCCGGCGCCGTCCAGCCGGTCCGGCGACCTCGCCCCGCCAGCCGTTTCTTCTCCGGCGACGGTCGTCATCGGGAATCGCGCCGCCGCTACAGTGTTCCGGCCCGGATCTCAGATCTGTAATTCCTAACCCTAGGTCGTTTTTTTCCGCTAAGTCCCAGAATTCTTGATCCATATGCACATGTTCGCGGCTCCGTAACTTTTCATCCGTAGCTCCGATTTGGACGTATAGTATATCAAAATGTTCGCCTCGACGAGCACATCATTTAATTACATTGCATCATTTTCATTCGAGCTCATCTTGAGGCCCGAAATGCTGTTAGAAGGAGGATTCATGAGATATTAGTCAGATCTACTAGTTCATCTTAGACTTTTGTCATTTTTGCCATGATTATTGTGTGCATGCTATGCCTGTGAGTCCTTCATATGTTTTGTTAAGGATTTTGTCTTCTTTCCAGAGATGCAACCCATGCATTTTTAGGATGTGTATGGTGACTTGTGCAAGCTTGCAAAGTAAGGCACCCGGTAAATCTGTTTTCAGGGACTTAGTAGTTTTCACTAAGTCTGGGATTATTTAGTTCATGCTGCCATATGTTCAGCTTGTTTCCTAGTGATCCGTGCCTCTTTTGAGGATGATCAGGAAGGGAGTTTTGTTAATCTTGTTATGCTCTATCCATCCATGCCTTTGTTTGCAATTATGGAGCACCCTAGCTTGAGTCAATCGAGCTCTACTTTTGCTTCGTGGTGAATCTGGGCTGATCGTCAACTCGTTTGCGATTTTGCCGATGTTATTGTAGTTGATCCGTGCATGCTATGCCATTGTTCTTGCCATGTCTAGCTAGCATTTTGTGCCTTCTTAGTGGGTGTATGCTTGCCTTGCCATGAATTGCACCGTAGTGAGTGCATCGAGCTCGTTTACATGCCTTCGTGAGTTATGTTTCCGCATGTCTCAGTTTTTCTCTAAGTCTGAAAACTGATTATGTTTTTGCTATGTTCGTGTGCTTGTTATTATATTTTGTAATCCCTTTTGGCTCAAGGTCACTAAGGGACTTTTGTTAAGCTTGTTGAGTAGCTCCATGCCATGTCTTTATTTGTCATGTTCAGGTCCTGTAGCATGTTGTTTTGATGCTCCGAAGAGGGCTTCATGATCTGAAATTTCAGACAAGTGTTAATTTCACTAAGTCTGAGATCTGTTTTGCATTTGTGTTTTTGCCATGCTTGTTTGAACCTCTTAATGGATGAATTGGCCGTGGCTCAGTGCTAGTATTTTGCTAAGCATCTTGTGTGCATCCCTGCCATGTATTTTGGTGTCATGTTTGGGTGCTGTAGCATGTTCTTCTCGTTGCATTTAGGTGCCTACTTGCTGTAAATCGCAGACCGGTGTCATTCTTAAATCGCTTGCCATTTCCAAACCGTAACTCCGATTTCAATGATCTTTATATCGTTTTCAAGCGATTTCATCTCATCTTTCCAGTGGCACCCTTAGAATTCCAAGTTGTGGTGAGGTTCATGCATTTCCTGTCATATCTTGCATTTTGCATCCCGCATCGCATCCCGCATAGCATATCATCTTTGCATCGTGTTGATTGAGTTTGCACGTGGTTGATTGTGTCCTTGTTGCTTGTTTGTCTTGTTTGGGTAGAGCCGGGAGACGAGTTCGCTACCGAGGAGCCCGTTGAGTTTGCTTTTGAGGATCCAGTCAACTCTGACAACTGTGCAGGCAAGATGATCATACCCTCGAAATCACTACTATCTTTGCTATGCTAGTTTGCTCGCTCTTTTGCTATGCCAATGCTATGATGCCTACCTTTTGCTTGTCAGCCTCCCAAATTGCCATGTCAACCTCTAACCCACCATTGTCCTAGCAAATCGTTGATTGGCTATGTTACCGCTTTGCTCAGCCCCTCTTATAGCGTTGCTAGTTGCAGGTGAAGATTGGAGGCCGTTCCTTGTTGGAACATCTTTTATTTACTTCTTGGGATATCATTATATTGCCATGTTATCTTAACGCATCTATATACTTGGTGAAGGGTGGAAGGCTCGGCCTCTCGCCTAGTGTTTTGTTCCACTCTTGCCGCCCTAGTTTCCGTCATATCGGTGTTGTGTTCCCGGATTGTTGCGTTCCTTACACGGTTGGGTTATAATGGGAACCCCTTGATATTTCGCCTTGATTAAAGCTTTTCCAGCAATGCCCAACATTGGTCTTACCATTCGCCACCTAGCCTTTTCTTTCCCTTGGGTTCTGCAGACTCAAGGGTCATCTTATTTTAACCCCCCCGGGCTAGTGCTCCTCTGAGTGTTGGTCCAACCGAGCGATGTCCGAGGCTACCAGGGGCAACTCTGGGCTGGCCTACCCGACGTCGAGCTCATCTGAGTGTGCCCTGAGAAAGATATATGTGCAGCTCCTATCGGGATTTGTCGGCACATTCGGGCGGTGTTGCTGGTCTTGTTTTAACCTGTCGAAGTGTCTTGAATTACCGAGATACCGAGCCTGATCGGAACGTCTTGGGAGGAGGTCTATTCCTTCATTGACCGTGAGAGCTTGTCATGGGCTAAGTTGGGACTCCCCTGCAGGGATTGAACTTTCGAAAGCCGTGCCCGCGGTTATGGGCAAATGGGAATTTGTTAATGTAGGGTTGTAGATAACTTTAACCTTAATTAATTAAAATAAATCAACCGAGTGTGTCACCGTGATGGCCTCTTCTTGGCGGGGTCCGGGAAGTGGAGACGGTGTTGGAGTAATGTTTGCGCAGGTTGCTCTCTAGTTTCTCGCTCGCACTTTGCCTCCTCTTCTCGCTCTCTTTTGCGAATAAGATAGCCACCATATATGCTAGTCGCTTGCTACAGCTCCACATATATTTGCCTTTCCTTCCTATAAGCTTAAATAGTCTTGATCGTGAGGGTGCGAGATTGCTGAGTCCCTGTGACTCACAGATTACTATAATTCCATATGCAGGTCCAGGTGATTCCGCTCCAGGTGACGAGTACGAGCTCAAGTGGGAGTTCGACGAGGACTCTCAGCATTACTATGTTTCCTTTCCCGATGATCAGTAGTGGTGCCCAGTTGGGGGTGATTGGGACCGTTGTCGCATGTTGGGTTTTTCTTCTATTTTGGCGCCGTAGTCAGGCCTTGAGTGTTTTGGATGATGTAATGTTATTTATGTACTTTGATGTGACGTGGCGAGTGTAAGCCAACTATGTTCTTCCCTTTATTATTCATATTACATGGGATGTTGTGAAGATTACCTAACTTGCGACATATGCCTTCAATGCGATTATGTCTCTAAGTCGTGCCTCGACACGTGGGAGCTATAGTCGCATCGAGGGTGTTACAAGTTGGTAATCAGAGCCTTCCCCGACCTTAGGAGCCCCATTGCTTGATCGTTTTTAGCAGCCGAGTTGTGTCTAGAAAAATGTTTTGAGTCATTTAGGAATTATATATCGGAGAGCTTAGGAATTCTTTTTACTTCCCAGTCTCCTCATCGCTCTGGTAAGGCATCCTGACATAGAGTTTTGACTCTTCTCTTCTCAAATTTCACAATTTTTTTAGGATCACGCGAGTATCTTGGAATCGTTCCGATGGCTTATGATGAGAACATTGTCTTGGTGCCTCCTGTCAGGGGTTTAGTGGAAGTGTCCCGGGGAGTTGAGCTCTGAGGTGTTGTCATCATAATTTTATCGTTGCAATTCTGGAATACTTGAGATATGTTCGCCGACATCGAAAATCTCTTTTATGCAGTTCGTTGGTGAGATAACCTCGACGCCACCCAGTACTGGGGCGGGAGTTCGGGAGTATCGCCATAACTTGTATAATAGATGCTTTTCGAAGGTTGAGGTAGATGGTTTCTGAAGTTTTCTTGGTTATGTGTCGAAGGATGGATACAGCTGGATGTAGGATTTGCTAGTTTGGGGGAGATATTATGCTTCCCCTGTATCCCCAACACCTGATTGCATAACCGGAAAGGTTCAGGAGTTTTATAGGTGGGAATTCTAGTAGCTCTAGTTCCTCTTCCACGGATATTGGTTTGAGATTGGGATTTCTTACCAATTATTTGTTCTTGATCCATACCTTGTTGATTTATTTCTCTACCTTAATTCTACATGGCTTCTCAATTTATGGATATGTGACCATTTGAAGAGGAATGCATTCGTTCATTTTGTTCGGATGTGAAGACTATATGTTGCAATTTTTCATTCCGTTGGATTCTGCTTCTATATTATCTGTCAATGTGCTAATGGTGGTCAACCTCTTCAGGATGGCTCCTCCAATGCGCACGACTCCGAATCCTGATCCGCCACCGCCTCCACCTCCTCCAGAGGCATGGCAAGCTGTGATGGCCGCAACCAATGCAAACACACAGCTGATCATGCAAATTCTCCAAGAGCGCAATCAAGGCAGTCAAGGGAATCAAGGCTGCAATCAGAGTCACTTTGCTACACTCAACCAGTTCCTTGCTAACGGGCCAACGACTTTCAGCAATTGTGTTGAGGCAACCGATGCTGACGATTGGCTTGTGGATCTGTGTAAGCATTTAGAGTGCAGTAACGTCGAGCCTGAGGACTTTGTCAAGTTCGCTTCCTTCCAACTCAAAGATCAAGCTGCAGAATGGTTCCAGCAGTACAAGGACTCCAGAGGGGGACGTGTTATCACTTGGCATGATTTCCGTCGAGATTTCCGAGCTCATCATATTCCGCAGAGCGTGGTTGAAAGCAAGCGTGAGGAATTCCGCAATCTAAAGCAAGGCTCTTTGTCTGTCTATGACTACAACAAGTTGTTCCAGAAGCTTGCCCGCTTTGCCAAGCAGGACGTGCCTGATGAGAAGAGCATGATATACCAGTTCAGGGGTGGTCTCAGAGAAGATATTCAGCTCGCTCTTGTTCTCTTTGAGCCCTTGAGATACGATGAGTTCTACAACATGGCACTGAAGCAAGAGGCTGCTCAGTTGAGGTGTGATGCTTCCAGGAAGCGAGTCAGAGATGCTACTCCTTCTTCCTCTACTCAAGTGGCCAAGCAGTAGAAGTTTTGGCTTCCTCCTCCGTTCCGTCTGCCGTATCAGCAGAAGAGCAAAGGTGGCAGTGGTTCTTCCCACCCACCCAACCCTGGCTTTCAGAACAAGACTTTGTCTCAAGCTCCAAGATCGAGTGCTCCGAATCACCATCCGCTTTCAGAGGTCACGTGCAACAAGTGCCAACAGAAGGGTCACTATGCCAACAAGTGTTTCAACTAGAGGCGCCTTCCTCCTCCTCCTCCTGTCAGATCGGCAAGTACAGCTGTGGTCAAGCATAACCCCAAGTCCGCCAAGGTCAACTTGCTGAATGCAGCTCAGGCAGAGGAATCACCAGATGTGATCATGGGTAACCTTCTTGTTAATGACATTCCCGCAAGAGTTCTTTTTGACACTGGTGCATCTTTATCATTTTTGTCGAAGCCTTTTGCATCCATGCATGATGTGCATACTATTGATTTGCCTAAGCCAATAGCGGTTTCTTCTCCGGGTTTGTTCATGAACACCAAAATGATGGCTCCGGATGTTACTATCACATTGGGCAACTACAAGTTCCTTTCTTCTCCTATGGTGCTTGGTAACTCAGATATTGATCTTATTCTCGGGATGGATTGGCTTTCTAAGCACAAGGCTCAGCTTGATTGTGCAGCCAGGCAGATTCAATTGACTCATTCGTCTGAGGATGTAATTGTCTTTGCCGCTCGTGATGATACCATTCATCTGTTTTCTCTCAATGAGAAGGGTGAATTGGATGCCATCTCGCTAATTCCAGTCATTTGTGAATATCAAGACGTCTTTCCAGAAGAGCTCCCAGGAATGCCTCCACACCGGCCAGTTGAATTCGTTATTGAACTTGAGCCTGGCACGGAACCTGTGTGCAAGCGTCCTTACAAGCTCGGACCTGAAGAGTTGAAGGAGCTGAAGAAGCAACTCGATGATCAAGAAAGAATGTGTCTCATCCGGCCTAGTTCTTCTCCGTGGGGTTGTGGTGTTCTTTTTGTGAAGAAGAAGGATGGAACGGACCGACTTTGTGTTGATTACCGTTCAGTGAACAAGAAGACCATCAAGAACAAATACCCACTTCCCAACATCAATGAGCTGTTCGAACAACTCAAAGGTGCCCAAGTATTCTCCAAGCTTGATCTCCGTATGGGTTATCACCAGATTCGCATTCGTGAAGAAGATATTCCCAAGACAGCATTCAGAACAAGCTTTGGTTCATATGAATACACTGTCATGTCTTTTGGCCTCGCCAACGCTCCTCCGACGTTCTCTCGCATGATGAACTTCATCTTCAACGCCTACACCAATGACTTCATTTTGGTCTATCTCAACGACATTCTGGTTTTCTCGAAGAACAAGGAAGATCATGCCAAACACTTGCGTTTGGTGCTTGATAAGCTCAGGGAACATCAGTTCTACGCCAAGTTTTCCAAGTGTGAATTTTGGCTCGATGAGGTCCTTTATCTTGGTCATATCATCTCTGCCAAGGGCATTTCCGTGAATCCTGAGAAGGTGTCTGCTATTGTGAATTGGGAACCTCCTCAGAACGTGAAGCAACTCCGCAGTTTTCTCGGTCTCGCAAGCTATTGCCGAAGATTCTTTGAAAACTTTTCTAAGATCGCGAAGCCTCTCTCAAATCTTCTTCAGAAGCACGTCAAGTACGTTTGGTCTCCGGAGTGTGATATTGCTTTCAACACTTTGAAAGAGAAACTGATCACTGCTCCAGTTCTGACTCCGCCTGATGAATCCAAACCGTACGAGGTCTTTTGTGATGCCTCTCTCCAAGGTCTTGGCGCAGTATTGATGCAAGAAAAGAAAGTTGTTGCTTATACATCTCGCCAGTTGAAGCCTAATGAGAAGAACTACCCCACTCATGATCTCGAGTTGGCGGTAGTTGTGCATGCTTTGTTGACTTGGAGACATCTTCTATTGGGAAGAAAAGTGGATATTTTCACTGATCACAAGAGTCTCAAGTACATCTTCACTCAGCCTAATCTCAAGCTCAGGCAAACTCGATGGGTCAAAATGATTCAAGAGTATAATCCGAGTATCAAGTATACTCCAGGCAAGGCCAATGTGATTGCTGACGCTTTGAGCAGAAAGGCCTACTGCAACAGTCTGATTCTCAAGCCTTATCAACCCGAGCTTTGTGAAGCTTTCCGTAAACTTAATCTGCAAGTTGTTCCTCAAGGTTTCCTTGCCAACCTTGAAGTCTCTCCTACCTTAGAAGACCAGATTCGCCAAGCCCAGCTTCTTGATGCTATGGTGAAAAAGGTGAAGATCGGGATTGCCAAGAGTCAGTCCAAGTACAAGTGCTACCGCCTTGATGACAAGGACACTCTCTTCTTCGAGGATCGTATTGTTGTGCCCAAAGGTGAACTTCGTGAAGTGATCATGAACGAGGCTCACAATTCTCTCCTCTCCATCCACCCTGGGAGCACGAAGATGTATCAGGACCTTAAGCAAGCTTATTGGTGGACTCGAATGAAGCGCGAGATCTCTCAATTCATGAATGAATGTGATGTCTGCAGAAGAGTGAAGGCAGAACACCAAAGGCCAGCAGGTCTCCTCCAACCTCTTGCCATTCCAGAATGGAAGTTTGACCACATTGTGATGGACTTCGTGACTGGGTTTCCAAAGTCCAAGCGTGGCAATGATGCTATATTTGTTGTCATCGACAAACTCACCAAAGTGGCTCATTTTCTGCCTATCAAAGAGTCGATCACTGCAGCTCAATTGGCGGAACTCTATACCTCTCGAATTGTCTCTCTGCACGGTATTCCTCAAGTGATATCTTCAGACCGTGGCAGCATCTTTACCTCCAAGTTTTGGGATTCTTTCCAGAAGGCCATGGGCACCAACATCCGCTTCAGCACAGCTTTCCATCCTCAAACAAGCGGTCAAGTCGAGCGTGTCAACCAGATTCTTGAAGATATGCTCAGGGCTTGTGTGATCTCCTTCGGCATGAAGTGGGAGGATTCTCTTCCTTATGCTGAATTCTCCTACAATAACAGTTTTCAAGCAAGTTCGGGCAAGGCCCCTTTTGAAATTCTGTATGGCAGGAAGTGCCGTACCCCTCTCAACTGGTCTGAAACCGGTGAACATCAGCTTTTGGGTAATGACTTAATCATAGAAGCAGAAGAAATGTGCAAAGTCATTTGTGATAACCTCAAAGCAGCCCAATCCCGCCAGAAGAGCTACTATGACAGTAAGCACCGTGATTTGGCTTTTGAGATCGGAGATCATGTTTACCTTCGTGTCTCTCCTATGAAAGGTACTCGTCGCTTCGGTATCAAAGGGAAGCTTTCCCCTAGATACGTGGGACCTTTCAAGATTGTCAGCAAGAGAGGCGACCTTGCCTATCAACTCGAGCTTCCTTCAAACTTTGCAAATGTTCATGATGTGTTCCATGTCTCTGAGCTTCGAAAGTGCTTCAAGACTCCTGACCGCACCGTCAACTTCGAGGACATTGAGCTCCAAGAAGATCTCTCTTATCGTGAGCACCCAGTTGCTATTCTTGAAGAGACTGAACGCAAGACTCGCAACAAGTCAATCAAATTTCTCAAAGTCAAGTGGTCACACCATTCCGACCGTGAAGCTACCTGGGAACGCGAGGATCACCTCCGTTCTGAGTACCCAGAGTTCTTTTAGTCCTAGATCTCGGGACGAGATCCTTTCATAGTGGTGGAGTGTTGTAACGCCCCAGATATAACTTGCCCAATTTGTACTCCAACTCTTGCCGTTTCCGGCGTTAAGTTATATTTATTTCTCGGGTTCGGGTCTTTGTCTCCTTGTGTTGTTTTCGTTTTCATGCATCTCATATCATGTCATCATGTGCATTGCATATGCATACGTGTTCATCTCATGCATTCGAGCATTTTCCCCGTTATCCGTTTTGCATTCCGGCGCTTCGTTCTCCTCCGGTGGTCAATTCTAGCTTTCTTTCGTGTGTGGGGTTTAAACATTTCTGGATTGGACCGAGACTTGCCAAGCGGCCTTGGTTTACTACCGGTAGACCGCCCTGTCAAGTTTTGTATCATTTGGACTTCGTTTGATACTCCAACGGTTAACCGAGGGACCGAAAAGGCCTCGTGTGTGTTGCAGCCCAACACCCCTCCAATTTGGCCCAAAACCCACCAAACTCTGCTCCATGTCCTAGAGCGTCCGATCACGATCGCGTGGCCGAAAACCGCACCTCATTTGGACTCTCCTAGCTCCACTTATGTCTATAAATAGACCCCTCCGTTTTCTTCTTCTTCTTCTTCCCCCCGAAACCCTAGATCCGCCACCTCGCGCGCGCCGGACACAAGTCCCACCGACGGACTTTGTCCGCCCCGACGTCCGCCGACACGTGCCGCCCCCTCATTCGCCCCGCGCCTCAGGCCCACATCGCCGCCGCCACCAGCCCGCGGGGCCCGGGACGGGTCCCCCCGTCCCACGCGCGCCCCCGCGCCTCCCTACACACCGCGCCGCCGCCTACTCCACCTCCGGTGGCCGGCGCCGCCGCGGGCCACCACCATCTCCACCGCCCCGCGGGCTCCCCGAGCCGGACCACCGTCGCCGCCTCCCTCCTAGCCGGCCGCCACCCCGGGTCGCCGCGGTGCCCGCCGCCCACGTCGCCGACTCCGGCGGCCGACACCGACGCCGCCGCGTCCGAGCCCGCCGGACCACCGCCGCCCGCCGCCTCTTCATTGCTCCGGCGAGCCCCCGCCTCCTCTCCGACGCCGGCGCCGTCCAGCCGGTCCGGCGACCTTGCCCCGCCGGCCGTTTCTTCTCCGGCGACGGTCGTCATCGGGAATCACGCCGCCGCTACAGTGTTCCGACCCGGATCTCAAATCTGTAATTCCTAACCCTAGGTCGTTTTTTTTCCGCTAAGTCCCAGAATTCTTGATCCATATGCACATGTTCGCGGCTCAGTAACTTTTCATCCGTAGCTCCGATTTGGACGTATAGTATATCAAAATGTTCGCCTCGACGAGCACATCATTTCATTCCATTGCATCATTTTCATTTGAGCTCATCTTAATGCCCGAAATGCTGTTAGAAGGAGGCTTCGTGAGATATTTGTCAGATCTGCTAGTTCATCTTAGACTTTTGTCATTTTTGCCATGATTATTGTGTGCATGCTATGCCTGTGAGTCCTTTATATGTTTTGTTAAGGATTTTGCCTTCTTTCCTGAGGTGCAACTCATGCATTTTTAGGATGTGTGTGGTGACTTGTGCAAGCTTGCAAAGTGAGGCACCCGGTAAATCTGTTTTTAGGGACTTAGTAGTTTTCACTAAGTCTGGGATTATTTAGTTCATGCTGCCATATGTTCAGCTTGTTTCCTAGTGATCCATGCCTCTTTTGAGGATGATCAGGAAGGGAGTTTTGTTAATCTTGTTATGCTCTATCTATCCATGCCTTTGTTTGCAATTATGGAGCACCCTAGCTTGAGTCAATCGAGCTCTACTTTTGCTTCGTGGTGAATCTGGGCAGATCGTCAACTCGTTTGCGATTTTGCCGATGTTATTGTAGTTGATCCGTGCATGCTATGCCATTGTTCTTGCCATGTCTAGCTAGTATTTTGTGCCTTCTTAGTGGGTGTATGCTTGCCTTGCCATGACTTGCACCGTAGTGAGTGCATCGAGCTCGTTTACATGCCTTCGTGAGTTATGTTTCCGCATGTCTCAGTTTTTCTCTAAGTCTGAAAACTGATTATGTTTTTGCTATGTTCGTGTGCTTGTTATTATATTTTGTGATCCCTTTTGGCTCAAGGTCACTAAGGGACTTTTGTTAAGCTTGTTGAGTAGCTCCATGCCATGTCTTTATTTGTCATGTTCAGGTCTTGTAGCATGTTGTTTTGATGCTTCGAAGAGGGCTTCATGATCTGAAATTTCAGACAAGTGTTAATTTCACCAAGTCTGAGATCTGTTTTGCATTTGCGTTTTTGCCATGCTTGTTTGAACCTCTTAATGGATGAATTGGCTGTGGCTCAGTGCTAGTATTTTGCTAAGCATCTTGTGTGCATCCCTGCCATGTATTTTGGTGTCATGTTTGGGTGCTGTAGCATGTTCTTCTTGTTGCATTTAGGTGCCTACTTGCTGTAAATCGCAGACCGGTGTCATTCTTAAATCGCTTGTCATTTCCAAACCGTAACTCCGATTCCTATGATCTTTATATCGTTTTCAAGCTATTTCATCTCATCTTTCCAGTGGCACCCTTGGAATTCCAAGTTGAGGCGAGGTTCATGCATTTACTGTCATATCTTGCATTTTGCATCCCGCATCGCATCCCGCATAGCATATCATCTTTGCATTGTGTTGATTGAGTTTGCACGTGGTTGATTGTGTCCTTGTTGCTTGTTTGTCTTGTTTGGGTAGAGCCGGGAGACGAGTTCGCTACCGAGGAGCCCGTTGAGTTTGCTTTTGAGGATCCAGTCAACTCTGACAACTGTGCAGGCAAGATGATCATACCCTCGAAATCACTACTATCTTTGCTATGCTAGTTTGCTCGCTCTTTTGCTATGCCAATGCTATGATGCCTACCTTTTGCTTGTCAGCCTCCCAAATTGCCATGTCAACCTCTAACCCACCATTGTCCTAGCAAACCGTTGATTGGCTATGTTACCACTTTTCTTAGCCCCTCTTATAGCGTTGCTAGTTGCAGGTGAAGATTGGAGGTTGTTCCTTGTTGGAACATCTTTTATTTACTTCTTGGGATATCATTATATTGCCATGTTATCTTAACGCATCTATATACTTGGTGAAGGGTGGAAGGCTCGGCCTCTTGGGAAAAGGTTAAGTTTTTATTTGGTCAAGTAGTCTAATCACCCCCCCCCCTCTAGACATACTTTCGATCCTACAAGTGGTATCAGAGCTTTGGTCTCCATTTGCTTTGATCTCCATAGCTTTTGGTGGTCATAGCCTTGGTTTCACAACCTAGGAGAGTATGGCGTCTAGTGAGGGAAATTATCACCGTAGAGGTCCTTACTTTGATGGTACTAATTTTGCTAGTTGGAAGCATAAAATGAAAATGCATATTCTTGGACATAACCCCGCCGTTTGGGCTATTGTGTGTGTTGGTTTGCAAGGTGACTTCTTTGATGGGAAAGAACCAAACCGTGAAGCTACCGTGGATGAGTTGAAGATGTTGCAATACAATGCTCAAGCTTGTGATATTCTCTTCAACGGATTGTGCCCCGAAGAATTCAACAAAATTAGCCGTCTTGAGAATGCAAAGGAAATTTGGGACAGTTTGATTGATATGCACGAAGGTACCGACTCCGTCAAGGAATCCAAGTTGGATGTGCTTCAAAGTCAACTTGACAAGTTCAAAATGAAGGATGGTGAAGGTGTCGCTGAAATGTACTCTAGGATTGCTCTCATCACAAATGAGATTGCCGGCTTAGGAAGTGAAGAGATGACCGATAGATTCATCATCAAGAAGATTCTAAGAGCCTTGGATGGAAAATATGATACCGTGTGCACATTGATCCAAATGATGCCCAATTACAAAGATCTCAAGCCAACGGAGGTGATTGGAAGAATTGTTGCTCATGAGATATCACTTAAGGATAAAGAGGAACTTCACAACAAATCAAGTGGTGCCTACAAAGCCTCATGTGAAGCCCCTACATCATCAAGTAAGAAACAAAACTTCAATGAAGAATTGAGCTTAATGGTGAAGAACTTCAACAAGTTCTACAAGAGTAGAAGCAAAGATAGAAGCTTCAAGTCAAGGTCCTACAATGACAAAAGATCTTCTAGTCGAGAGCGAAACTGCTACAGTTGTGGAAGACCCGGACACTATTCCAATGAGTGTACGGCTCCCTACAAGAGAAGAGAAGATTCTCCAAAAAGAAGAAGCAAAGAATCACCACCAAGAGAGAGAAGGAGTAGAGATGATCGTTATGAACGAAGATACTCACGGAGAAGCAAGGATTCGGAAAGGAAGGAAAAATCATCAAGGAGCTACACAAAACGAAGACATCAAGCTCATGTTGGTGAATGGGTATCCGGCTCCGACTCCGACAGCCACTCCGAGAGAAGTTATCACTCCAACTCCGAAGATACTCAAGATGAAGGTGTTGCCGGTCTAGCACTTGTGTCAACCAACTCCTACGACATATTTGACTCACCAAATGAAGGAATTGGAAGATGCTTCATGGACAAAAGTCCTAAGGTAACACACCCCGAGTATGTTGATTTCAATAGTGATGAAGATGACTTGTTAGGTGATGATTTGTTTTTTGACAACTCTAGTGATGAATACTATGATGAAACGTCAATTAATCATGCTAATCAAGATAAAACGAATGACAATGATAAGAAGAAGATTGAGGCTCCAACTAAAGAACTAAACACTCTTAAGTTAGCTCATGAAACTATCTTCGAAGATCATCAAGAACTTTTAAGAGCTCATGAGAAATTACGCTTTGAAAAGCTCAATCTTGAGCAAGAGCATGAGTTCTTAAAAGCAATCAATGATGACCTCCGCAAGAAAAGTTCTTCTTACATTGCCAAGCGTTTACTCCTATCCACTTACATGCCTCAAGTCAAGTCTAGTAACAAGAACAAGATAGATTCTTCCTCTAGCAGTAACAATGATCATGCTAAATCCAATATTGTTGCTTCTAGTAGTTCTCTTGATTCCACTAATGATTCTCTTAGCCAAGTTACACTTGAGCAAGAAAATAGCTTATTGAAGGGAATTATAGAGAAAGGAGTGTACAAAAGCCTTGCCGGGAGTAAGCAATTCGAGGAAATTGTGCGCAAGCAAGGAATGCACCGAAAGAATCAAGGTGTTGGTTTTGAACGAAAATTCAATGCCAATGGAGTTGAGTGGGAAGAAGATCAATACCCCAAGACAAAGTTTGTTCCTCAACAAGAGAAGTATGATACTTCTTTCAAGGGGACACAAGCTCAAGATGATCTTCCACCACAAGACTACAAGCAAAAAGGCAAGGACAAGCTTCAAGAGGAAATTGATGCATTTGAAGAAGCTCCTAAGACCTTAGTCAAGTGGATTCCCAAGACTACTTCAAGTTCCACTTCATCAAGTATGACTACAACTCCAAGGATTCCCATCAAGATGGTGTGGATCCAAAAGAAGAAGAACTAGAGAGTTCTTGAGGGTGACTCCGCCAACATACTTCACTCTTATCATTTTGGCAAGAACAAGTGCAATCAACTTCCACATCTTGCACTAGTTCAAGGAGTCACAAACCCTCTTGTTGGTAAGACAAGGGACAAGGTAACCTAAAAGTTTTCATGGACATCATCTTGTGTGTGCATCACTCTATGTCTATGGATATCCTTGTTTGTTCCTTGTGGGACTAACCCATGTAGGTATTGAAAGTGCAATTCACTCAAATGGATAGCTCCAAGTGATCTACATCAACATTGAGCATCCACATCTTCAACATCTACATGAAGTCATCATCGACAAAACCCGAGGTTAGTTCATCCCTCTAAGGGGGGATATCACATCTAGGGGGAGCTTTACTCTAAGACTTGAGCTAAAGCAACTCTAAAGATGTGAACACAACAATGCTTTATGTAAAAGTGGTAACCCCACTTGAGCTTAAACGATGAGTATGACCTATGATCAAGTGTTCTCACTTGACTCCTATGTCAATATACTCATATATAGATGACCTTGTCATCGCAAATTGCTTGATAGATGCTAGAATTGGTTGTGCATGCCTTGTCACATATTTCATTTGCCATCTTATTGTGTGAGCATGCTGGTTGCATATTTTACTCATTCGAGGACATCCACTTGTTGTTTTGATTGTTTGGTTTTATTTCCTTTTGCCAAGTGGATGGACAAGAATGCCTAAGAACCTCCTCTAGCTATCTATGATTTTCTCGTCTCAAACTCTATTCATGCTACATCACAAAATTTGATCAAGTCAGATTCGAACCACTCTGTGTGAGGAGCGCTCCGAGTCCCCGATTCGTCATAGACTTAAACTTCCAAAACCTCTTTATGATTCTCGGTCTGACCGATACCCTACTTTCGGTCCTACCGAGATCATTAAGTTGATCTAGGTTTTCGATCTCGGTGCAACCGATTTGAACCATTCGGTCACACCGAGTTGCAACAACTGTATATAGTTTTGCATCTCGGTGCCACCGAGTTGTTCCACTCGGTCACACCGACAGGGTCGGGCTATATATAGTCACGGACAAAAAATTGGAAATTTCTCCAAACCCCTACGCCCGCGCGATAGCCTGCTCTGCCAACTTGGTCTCCGGATCGTCTCCTCACCGCCAGCCGCCTCCAGTCGCTGGTCTCCATCACCGTCAACGGAAATTCAACCCCGCCGTTGCCGCCGTAGCGAGTCTCCGCCGAACTAGGGTATGGACTCGATCTTTGTGCTATTCCCTAATCTGATTCTTAGCACATTGTGATCATCATGATTCTTGCCACGTTTGTTAAACTTCTATCCAGTCAATGAACTCGTAGATTAGGTTTAATTTGAAAATTTTAGGGTTAGGTTTCCGCCGAAACCATCTCGGACCCACCGAGTTGAAAAACTCGGTCCCACCAATTTGGCTTATGCCATTGCACAAGTGAGACTCGGTCTGACCGAGAATTACTTATCGGTGTGACCGATTTTGGAACTCTGTGAAACCCTAGCAGTCTCGGTGCCACCGAACCGTGACTCGGTCTGACCGAGTTCACTAGTTTAGGTGCCGGTATCACCGACTTTAGAAATCGGTAGATCCGAGATGCTTTTAGTGGGAAACTAAAACTAAGTTTTTGAATTATTCTTTTGCAAAAATCTCTGCATTTTGTGATGCTCATCCACTCTATCTCATCTATAACCTATTCACAGGGTCAGCAGTCAGAGTTTGCATCATGTCAGACCAAAGTGATAGCCATAACTTGTCAGAGCAGCAAGTGCAGATGAGTGAGGGCACTAGTCCCTCAAGTTCCTCAGATGATGGCAGTAGGAGCACCCCTAGCAATCTGCCTAAAGCTGCCACAAAACAGAGAAAGAAGAGAACCTCAGACTCAGAAGATGAGGATTATGTGGCAGAAGAGGAAGCAACTTCCAAGAGAGTTGAGCCAGCACAGGGCATAAAACCAGGGATGAAGATCAAAAGGCCAGTAGGCAGGCAGCCTATGTCAAAGGCCAGAGCTTCAACTGAGAAGCCCACTCCCATTGAGCCAGTTGCTGCTGAAGGCAAGAAGAGGAAAGAAAGGGTGAAGAAAACTGTAGCCAGGGTGCTTGGCAAGGCTTCCATCATGGAAGATGAGGAGGAAGAAGAAGAGGTAGCTGCACCAGCACCTAAGGCACCCAAGCTGATGGGTGAGGCCATAACAATAGGGGCAGCTGCTTCCAAGGCCAAGCCAGCTCCAAAGCCAAAGCCAAAGAGGAACACAAGAAGCATCCCAGCTACTGAGAAGAACAAGGCCCCAGTGCCTGAAGCTGCAGAAGAAGAAGAAGAGAATGTTCTTAGAAAGCTCAAGCCCAAGATCCCAGACCACAACGATGCTCATCCTGTGGCTGAGGATATGAAACTCAGGAGAGATTCAGGGCTCCGGAAGTGGAGAGAAGCAGACCCGTATGCTTCAAGGAGAAAGACTGTAGTTGACTACAGGTTTCACACCAAGGAGCAGCAAGACTTTTATGAGACAGTGCTGCTAGACAAGAAGCCAATTGTCTGTGATATGAGATGGGTTGATTGGCAATACATCAAGGACAACGAAGAGTACTACCTTGGAGTGCTCCGGACTCCACCACCACCTGAAGATCAAGCCTGAGTGTCGACTTAGCACTATGCATTTTCTAGGAACTTTTTGGTAACTTGTTGCCAAAGGGGGAGAAAATGTATAGATCATAGGCTTCGAGAGAGAGTGTTGCTTTTATTCTCTCTTATTTTATTTGGTGGTTTTTCAAACTTTGTTTGCTTTTGTGTGAGATACTATGTCATTGCTCGTGAGACATTGATGATCATGTGTTTGATCATAAGCTACACTTAATGTTTGCTTAATATTATCATCTTATCTATCTTACGTGATCATTCACTATTCTTGGTGATGAGTGCATGTATTTCATTCTTATCATTTTAAGCGCTCCACCAAGATGTATGTGACATGGAAGAGTAACCCATCACTCTAACTCTTTGTGCATTTGCAGTCCAAAGCAAATTTCAAATATGCACAAATTTAGGGGGAGCTCTTACTTGTCACATATTTCTCAAAGCAACGATATATTTCATGCTTATTATCATTTGTCGAAGCTTTGATCTATATGTTTTCATCAATTACCAAAAAGGGGGAGATTGAAAGTGCAACTATCCCTAGGTGGTTTTGGTAATTCATAACAACATATAGCTCATTGAGCTAATGCTATTCCAAGATGACTATTTCAGGAAAGCTCAATGATTGGCATGGCATGGATGTGAAAGTGGAACCCTCAAAATGCTAAGGACAAAGGATTGGCTCAAGCTCAAAAGCTCAAGACTCTTCATTTTATATTTTAGTGATCCAAGATCACATTGAGTCTTTAGGAAAAGCCAATACTATCAATGAGGGATGAGGTGTTGCTTAATGAGCCTCTTGCTTCATGTGCTTATTGATATGCTCCAAAACCCTCAACTACTTTCCCATATCCACATATGACCTAAACCCTAAGCCAAACTCGGTCCTACCGATTCTTTCTATCCGGCGCCACCGAGTTTCACTTGTCATAAGCCACTGCCAAACCCTAGCAATTCGGTTCTGCCGATAGGGATCTCGGTCTCACCGAGATGGGATTGAAAACTCTTTGTTTCCCTTTCGTAACTTTTCGGTCTCACCGAAAGAGCGAATCGGTCCCACCGAGATTGCAGTGTAAACTCAATGTTTCCTTTTTGTAACTTTTCGGTCTCACCGAGAGAGCAAATCGGTCCCACCGAGTTTACCTGACCAACTCTCTGGTTAGCTTATTACCAAACTCGGTCTCACCGAGTTTGTGTAATCGGTATCACCGAGATTACGTTATGCCCAAACCCTAACCATATCGGTCCTACCGAGTTGCATGTCAGTCCCACCGAAAATCTCTAACGGTCACTAGGTTTACCTTTTCGTTTCCGACCGAGTTTGTTGATTCCGTCCCACCGAGGTTGGAAAACTATGTGTAACAGTTGGATTTTGTGTGGAGGCTATATATACCCCTCCACCTCCTCTTCATTCGTGGAGAGAGCCATCAGAACACATACACAATTCCAACTCATATGTTCTGAGAGAGAACCACCTACTCATGTGTTGAGACCAAGATATTCCATTCCTACCATATGAATCTTGATCTCTAGCCTTCCCCAAGTTGCTTTCCACTCAAATCTTCTTTCCACAAAATCCAAATCCTATGAGAGAGAGTTGAGTGTTGGGGAGACTATCATTTGAAGCACAAGAGCAAGGAGTTCATCATCAACACACCATTTGTTACTTCTTGGAGAGTGGTGTCTCCTAGATTGGCTAGGTGTCACTTGGGAGCCTCCGACAAGATTGTGGAGTTGAACTAAGGAGTTTGTAAGGGCAAGGAGATCGCCTACTTCATGAAGATCTACCGCTAGTGAGGCAAGTCCTTCGTGGGCGATGGCCATGGTGGGATAGACAAGGTTGCTACTTCGTGGACCCTTCGTGGGTGGAGCCCTCCATGGACTCGCGCGACCGTTACCCTTCGTGGGTTGAAGTCTCCATCAACGTGGATGTAGGATAGCACCACCTATCCGAACCACGGGAAAAACATCCGTGTCTCCAATTGCGTTTGAATTCTCCAAACCCTTCCCTTTACATTCTTGCAAGTTGCATGCTTTACTTTCCGCTGCCAATATACTCTTTGCATGCTTGCTTGAATTGTGTGATGATTGATTGACTTGTCCTACAATAGCTAAAATCTGCCAAGAACTAAAATTGGGAAAAGGTTAAGTTTTTATTTGGTCAAGTAGTCTAATCACCCCCCTCTAGACATACTTTCGATCCTACAGAGAGCAACCCACCTCGAAGCCTTTGAGAGAGAATTCCTTGCGAGGATAAAAGCCCTAACCACTAGAGCCAGAGAGAATTGGGCATCACTTAAGTCTTCTTGTCTGTGTGATCTGAAGACTTATTACACTTGAGGACTGTGCATCCTCCAGCCAGTTAGGCGTCGCGTTCTGAGCATCCAAGAGACATTGTGGATTGCCGGTGAACAAAGTCTGTGAAGGTTTGGGAGTCTACCTTGAAGACTTACCAGAGTGATTGGGCGAGGTCTATGTGACCTTAGCTCAAGGACAATACGATGAGGACTGGGTGTCCTGAGCTGCGTGTTCAGGACTGGGTGTCCGGGACTGTGTGTCCTAAGGTTTAAATACCTAGCCGCTCCAACCGGACGTACAGTTGTCACAGCAACTGGAACTGGTCCAACAAATCATTGTCTTCAACGAGTCACTGGTTTCATCTTCACTTCACTTTACTTACTGTTACTCATTGTGAAGTCATTGTATGTTTGCACTATCATTTGTCTTCACTGAGTGACTGTGTGTTCTGTTTGGCTTCACAATAACTTCCTACCTGATCCTTACTACCTAGCTGCTATTAGTCTTTGTGCTTTCACCTCATTGAATACTTGACTAAGGTTTTCCTAGTGTAGTCTACCTTCCGCTGCATGGTAATAGGTTTAATTATATCGTTTGTCTTCAAAACTTCTATGATCTGAAGACTTTCATAAAAATCTCCTATTCACCCCCCCTCTAGTCGATATAAGGCACTTTCACAAATGCATTAGACTACTTAGAAACCTGGGATGACTCGGACAACATAACGGCTGTAAATGCTCAGAAAAAGATTTGAGACATTCACAAGGATTTGCATAGTCACTTAACAACACAATATCAAGGTTCTGAGGCTAGCTAAGAACATACAGAAGTAATAGAAACTGAACTAAGACTTGAATCCATCAATCCTACAAGTCTACGGATTAGTAACACGTGATCCTGATAGAAAGATGAGAAGCCTAGGTCTTAACCCCCGTAGAAAGGAAGAGGTTGACTCAGATCAGCAGGGCATAGGGTAAAGGAGTAAAAAAAGAGCCTTACGTTCCTTTCCACAATCAATTCCCTTACATAACTAAAGCATTTCTAGACTCGAGTTCGACCAGTTTGGCTTGGTAATCCTACATGCAGTCAAGCTCTGATACCAATGCTGTCAGGACCCCGATTCCAAGTCACATCGATCTAGCCAGTAACACCTCATATCACTTTGCGGCCTCACGCACGGTATTCCCACGGGTGTCGCCTTACCATGGCCCGGGACCGTTTACGCCTTTTGGCTCACGTATATGATAGTGTCGCTAGCATCCATATGACAGAGAACCCGGGCCGACATGGCTAGTCGTGAACCCAAAGCGGCACCAACCTATGGGGACAGGCATACATGAATCACATTGAGCATGTCGGTCAGCAGCGTGTGAATCCGGGTTGTAGCACTAGGCTAACAGGACTCTGGGAACCCGAGCTGTAGCAGGCTAGGCAGGACTCCGGATGTCACTGCGTGACATTTCCCCGAAGGGACAGACACAGGAATGAAGTGAAACACATGCCGGCCAGTCAAGTGTCCCGAGCAGTAGTGCTGGGCTAGCAGGACTCTGGTGAACCGTGCTGTAGCGGACTACTATGGCTCATGGAAGCACTATACTACATTTCCCCATAAGAGAGGCGGCCAAGGATAAACAACTAGATTGTCAGACCCCACACATACCAAGCATTTCAATCATACACACAATATGCTTGATATGTGTAAATACAACATGGCATCACAACATAACTCTACGACTCAAGCATTTATTCATTAGGCTCCGAGGAGCGAGATATTGCAAACATGGTCCTCATGACTCAACAATCATAGCATACAAATCAAGCACATGTGGAAGTTTAACATGTCTGAGTACATACATCTACAAATGAAAAAGGCTAAGAAGCCTGACTATCTACTAGATCCTACCGAGGGCACAAGATCGTAGCTGAGGTATCAAGCTAAACGTCGAAGTCCACGTGGAACTACTAGCGAGACTGAAGTCTCTCTGCAAACATAAAATAAGCAAACATGAGTACAAATGTACCCAACAAGACTTACATCAGAACTAGCTACATATGCATCAGTATCAACAAAGGGGGTGGTGGAGTTTAACAGCAGCAAGCCAGCTTTGACTCAGTGGCTGTCTTGAACTACGATTGCAAGTAACTCTTTGAGGTGGCGCACACGAGTCCACATATTCACCATATCAATACACCACTATGGATCCACTCCCGTCTTCCCACGAGAACGCCATCCATATCACTCATGCTTATCTTGCGCATTTTAGAGTATCCACTTTCACTTGTCTATGAACTGTATAGGCAACCAAGCAGTCCTTTACTGTGGACACGGCTATTCGAATAGATGATGTTAACCCTGCAGGGGTGTACTTCTTCACACACGCTCTCACCACTTACCGCCGTTTACACGACATGTACTCGGCAACCTTCAAGCGGAAGCCCAATGAGGGTGTCGGCCGCGGCCTACCTAAACACTCAAGTCTCTAGTCCAGGTTTATCGCCTATCCAGGTTCCATCCGCAGGGAGTCCGGCCGAGGTTTCCACATACGGCCCCGAACGATGTGTACAGGGTTCCGAGACACCAAACGGGCGCCCGGTATACCCGGCCATGGTGTATCTACCGCAACATAGCCCACCCCTGGGGTCAGCGCTACGCACGGCCGCCAACACATTCCTACAAACACCAGAAGCTAGTTGCAACTCCTGGACAAAGGACTACGGTGATTAATAAGCCGAGAGGGTCCATTGGTTTCGGGCCCAATGTATGGTAGTAACTGATTCTTAAATCACACATACAGATCTCAGTTCTTAGGGACGGCCTCAATGAAACAACCCACCATGTACTCCTACATGGCCTCTCATCGATACCTTTACCAAATCGTGTTCAACACACTTAGCTCACACACATTAGGACATTTCCACAACTTTCCAATTCATCCCCGATGAATCAGACCTGACACAACTCTAAGCAATAGCAGGCATGAAAACAAGCATGAATGAGTAGGCACATCAGGGCTCAAACAACTTCTACTCATGCTAGTGGGTTTCATCTATTTACTGTGGCAATGACAAGTCATGCAGAGGATACGGGGTTCAACTACCGCAGCAAGTAACAGTTGAATCATTGTTGCCCTAATGCAGTAAAAGAGAGCAGGAGCGAGAGAGTGGGATTGTATCGGAATGAACAAGGGGGCTTTGCTTGCCTGGCACTTCTGAAGATAGTATAGCTCTTCATCGGTGTCATCGAACTCATCGTCGGAACATACATCTACCGAGGGGGAACAACCACCGGCAAAGAGAGAAAGGACACAATCAATGCAATGCACAAGCGAATGAATGATATGACATATTAAGGTACTGAATTGACCTAATGTAATATCTAGCCAATTTAATTGAAGTGGAACTCAAACAAGATCAAATTCCAACTCCAAATGTTATTTCATAATTTGCCCTAATCATCATTTGTCCTATTCAGTGACGTTAACTTGTTCAAACATGCATGATCATGGCATAAACAGATTCTTTGGATTTTTCTGATAATTTTTCATATATAAATTATTTCCATTGGAGTTATAGATTATTTTCTATGATTCTTTGAAGTTTTGGGCATTTTCTGGAATTTCTTGAATTAACAAAAACACCAGAAAAGCTTTATTGCGTCAGCATGACAACATCATGATGTCACCAGGTCAACCGGGGTTGTTCCAGGTCAAACCTAACATGTGGGGTCCACATGTCAGTGACACAGGACTAAACCCAGTCAAACCCAATGTTGACTGGGTTTGTCCCTGCGGTAGGGCCCGCTGTCAGTGGCTGTTAGGGTGGTTAACTGGTTGGGTTAGCGCCTAATGACGTCCATGTCATCAGTCGTCGGAGTTTCGCCGGCGACGACCATTTCGCGCGGCGGAGATCGTTGGAACTCTGCTACAGCCCACGGTTTGAGGCGGGGTTTGCTCCTACATGCTCCTGGGAGCGAGCTACGTCGACCAGTGGTGGTGGCCAGAGCTGCGGTGGCTAGGATCGACGGCGGCGGCCGGAGTTCGGACACGCACGGGTTCGGTGTTACGGTGCACGGTAGGACCAGCTGGTGGTCGGGATCGTCTCCTAGGAGCAACCCGAGCATGATGACGCGCCCAGGCACAAGCTACGCCATCTGTAGACACGACGGCGACATGGCCGGCGGGCGTGAGCTCTCGGCTCCGGCGAAAAGCACGGCTAGAGGAAGGGTTGGAGAGGGGAAACAAGGGGGAAACGACGGAGGCTCACAGAGGGGTCGAACGGAGTCGAGGTCGAGGCCAGGGAAGCCCTGGACGGCACGAATCGATGAACGGCGTCCGGCGGGTGCCGAGGTTGAAGATGACCCGATGGCGGCGATGCAGGGCCTCCAGCGAAGCATGGCTCGGTGGGGAGGGCGAGGGCATCACGGTGGAGCTTCGGGACTCATTGGTAGGGCGAGGGGTGGTCGGTGGCTGCGGCGGCAGCGAACCGCGGCGACGGCTCTGCTTGGCTTCGGGAGAGAGAGCGAGATAGAGGAGGGGGAAAGAACGATAGATAGTGAGAGAGCGTCAAGGGGGTCGCGTGGCGTCCTCAGGGCGACGGGGAGACAGGCAGGGAGGCAGGAGGTGGCCGGTGATGAAGCTATGTACCTAGGGTAGGGTCATGGACCTGTCCTAACTGCCCTACCCAAGGACATCTCTAGAAGCAATCACCTTTCAATTGACTTGGAGGTGTTCCACTCGACAGACTCGAAGACACTCGACCAAGAAGCAATCACTCGACCAAGATCCAACCACTCGACGGTCAGGAGACCTAAAGTCACTCCGCACGCTAACAGTCGGTCATTAAGTAGCTTTTATGGTCATGATAACACTTTATTAGGGGCATTACCAGTAACGCCCGACCTTAATGTATTTGAAACCCTGCATAACTAGGGGGCGGAGGGGTCTGGCAAACTCTATATAAGCCACCCCCCTCCTCAGTGTAAAGGGTTCGCACCCCTGTAATTCATACACACATAATCCAGTCGACCGCCTCCGGGCTCCGAGACGTAGGGCTATTACTTCCTCCGAGAAGGGCCTGAACTCGTAAACCTCGCGTGCTTACAACTACTCCATAGCTAAGATCTTGCCTCTCCATACCTACCCCCTACATTACTGTCACACTTAGAACCACGACAGTTGGCGCCCATCATGGGGCGGTGTCTTAGCGATTTGTTGGAGGAGTTGCGATCTTTTCTGATCCAAATCATCATGGTTTCTGGCAGAGTTTTGGTGGAGGGCCGCGAGATCCGTCTCGGCGCGCTCACGTTCATCGCCGACGACTCCACTTGGCTCCAGGATGCTCTGCTCGACGTCGACGCACTCCCTGTCCGCGGGGCAACGCACTTTTGCGCGTGCGTCCGCGGCGTCCTCTTGCGGCAACCGTCGACCCATTATCGGTTGGCCCCTGTGTTGTCCTCCCTCCCTGTTTCCCACCGGCGTAAGCGCTCCGGTCAGTCGAGACTTCAGCAGTGGGTGAGACACATGGTGGCACGCCAGTCGGCCACCCCTCAAGTCGCGGCGATCGAGCCCGACGAATCCCTCTACGGCCTGTTCGATCTGTTGACTGGCTCCGCAGAGACCGCATCCGAGTGCGACAACAGTGATCTGGCGGTGGAGGTTCTGATGGTCGATGGACCGCCCAGTCCTCCCGGTTTTCCCCACACCGACGGAGGCGCAGGTGGAGGCGATCCGTCGCATCCCCATGAGGAGTATCTCCCCGAGCCTCTCACGTCACTGTAGAGAGAAGAACTTCGTCGCCGGAACATGGATGCACTTCACACTCCTATTATTGGAGAAACCCCCGAGGCTCGTGCCTTGGAGGACGCACGCCTGGCAAACTTGGCTGAGCGCACTCAACTGGAGAACCTCCAGCGAGCACTTGACGAGCGTGCGCGACAACGGGTTCCAGAATCCAGTCGACGTCAGCTCTTTCCGCCCCCGCACGTATATCGAACTCCGATTCAGAATTTAGCAGCTGCAGGCCGTATAGCAGAGTCGATTCAGCCCTCCCAGTCAGAGGCTGGCAGAGGCTTGCTGCAGATCAGAGCGTTACTCCGGGCAGTAGGAGACCAGAATTCCGCTGTTTCTTAGTCACGGAACAGGATTCATAGCAGATCCATTGCTGCAGACACAGTCCAGTCGGCTCATAGCCCAAGATCACCCTCGAGGCGTGAGGGACGTGGGGACCAGCATGATCAGTATGGAAACCGTGAGCAGTATCATCATCGATTCAATCGCGACGATCGACGTCGAGTGCCCACCCCTCCCCCGAGGAGTGGATCATATGTGCCTCGACTGCAGGATGACAGGCGCCCTCGTAGTGTTGGGCGAAGGATTGCAGTCGACCCCAGGGAACCAGGCTTTGATGCGAGATCCATTCTTGTTCAAGGTTTGGTCGACAGGAACAGAGCTCACCGAGAAGGTCACGACAGAGATGCACCTACCAGCAGCAGAGTACATGTTTCGGGGCCAGAGTGCTTTAGTAGAGCCATCAGGGCCGCTGTGATTCCTCCCAACTTCAAGTTGGCAACTGGAGTCAGTAAGTTCACTGGTGAGTCCAAGACCGATACTTGGCTTGAAGACTACCGAGTGGCTGTCCAGATTGGCGGTGGCAATGATGAAGTGGCCATGAAGCACCTGCTCTCATGTTGGAGGGCTCGGCCAGAGCGTGGCTAAATCAGTTAGCACCCAGCAGCATTTACACTTGGGAAGATCTCGCCCGAGTGTTTGTCACCACATTTGAAGGAACATGCAAGCGACCAACAAGGCTGACGGAACTGCGGTCTTGCGTGCAGAAGCTAAATGAAAATTTGAGGGATTACATCCTGAAAGTGCGTTATATCGACTAGAGGGGGGTGAATAGGCGATTTTTATGAAAGTCTTCAAAACGTGGAAGTTTCGAAGACAATCGGATAGAAATTAACCTATTACCATGCAGCAAAAGGTAGACTACACTAGGCAAGCCATAGTCAAGTATTCAATGAAGTGAAAGCACAATGACTAATAGCAGCAATGTAGTGAGGATCAGGTAGGGAGATATTATGAAGCCAAACAGAACACGCAGTCACTCAGTGAAGACAAAAGATAGTGCAATCATACAATGACTTCACAAGGACCAACAGTAAGTAAAGGGAAGGGAAGGATGAAAGCAGTGACTCGTTGAAGACAATGATTTGTTGGACCAGTTCCAGTTGCTGTGACAATTGTACGTCTAGTTAGGGCGGCTAGGTATTTAAACCTGAGGACACATAGTCCCGGACACCCAGTCCTGAACACGCAGCTCAGGACACCCAGTCCTCACCGTATTCCCCTTGAGCTAAGGTCACACAGACCTCGCCCAATCACTCTGGTAAGTCTTCAAGGTAGACTCCCAAACCTTCACAGACTTCGTTCACCGGCGATCCACAATGTCTCTTGGATGCTCAGAACGCGACGCCTAACCGGCTGGAGGATTCACAGTCCTCTAGTGTAATAAGTCTTCAGATCACACAGACAAGAAGACTTAAGTGATGCCTAACTCTCTTTGGCTCTAGGTGGTTAGGGCTTTATCCTCGCAAGGAATTCTCTCTCAAAGGCTTCAAGGTGGGTTGCTCTCAAACGACAAAGGCCGTACTCTAACTCTGAGCAGCCAACCGTTTATGGTTGTAGGGGGTGGGCTATTTATAGCCACTAGGCAACCCGACCTGATTTGTCCGAAATGACCCTAGGTCACTAAGGAACTGACACGTGTTCCAACGGTCAGATTTCAAACTCACACGGCAACTTTACTTGGGCTACAAGCAAAGCTGACTTGTCCGACTCTGGACAAGATTCGCTCTCATAGTCTTCACTCGAAGATATAGGTTTTGGTTAAGCATCACTTCAGTCATTCTGACTGGTTCTCTTGGACCCCACTTAATAGTACGGTGGTTCCTATGACTCAACAGAGAAGAAAAAGAACTACGAAAGATCTAAGTCTTCGAGCTCCATAGGCTTCATGCGATGTCTTCTCTTGTCATAGTCTTCAATGAGAATATCTTCATATATCACCTTTGACATCAATCTCTTCATACATTTTTAGGGGTCATCTCTGGTAGGAAAACCGAATCAATGAGGGACTTCTACCTGTGTTATCCTGCAATTCTCACAAACACATTAGTCCCTCAACTAGGTTTGTCGTCAATACTCCATAACCAACTAGGGGTGGCACTAGATGCACTTACTCTCCCCATTTTTGGTGACTGATGACAAACTAGTTGAAGTTTTCAACGGGGAATATAATATGTGAAATTGTAAGAGGATAGGGAATTGTCTTCATAAGATGTGAGGGCTCCCCCTGAAGATGTGCATATAAGTAATTTGCTTTTGGAATGCAAATGCACATGGAAGGTTGTGCTTGTGGAGATCCTCTTCAACTTATGATGACAATCCACTACGCATGTGAAGGTATGGGAAGATAATGACATGCATAATGGAAAATGGACGTCTGCAAAATGATCTAAGTGCGGAATTTATCGTTGCACATGCGGAATTTATCATCGCATCACAAAGTGGCAAATAAGTAGCAGACGACCATCGAGTTTAAGTGTTACAACTCAAAGAACCAAATGTATCAAAACGAGAGTTGTAAACACGAAGCAAAATATAAAGCACCCGCCCATATGGACCCGCTTGAAGACTATCAAACTCATATGCTTCTCCCCCTTTTGTCAGTAAGGACCAAAAAGGTTTGAAGACATAGAGCATCTACTCGTTCCCATGAAGAGTAGGTGAAGCAGCAGGGTCATCGGTGGTGTTCGGTGGTGCAAAGGAACTTGGAGCAGTGTCGAAGCGTGCTGAAGGAGGTGGCGGTGAAGTAGCATCGTCTTCATCCTCGATCACTCTGGCATTCACAGTTGCAGCAGAGGAAGAGAACTCAGAGTCTTCAAGAGATGGAGTTCGTCGTAGCACTGCCCTTCGAGGAGGTGTGGAGTCAAACTTGAAGCGTTCAGAGAAGCCATCCTCTTGAAGATCATCTTCAGAGCACATAAGCGTCAGCCCTTTCCATGTGCGTCGAGAGGTTTCATGTGCAACAAAGGCATTCTTGGTGGCAAGATTGCGAATGCGGTTAACATCCACCAAGAGGCTTTGCATTTGGCGCTTCAGCCAGTCATGATGCCTATCCTATTTCTGATGAAGAGCCACCAGAAGCTCTCGGTCGTTGAGAACACGACTGCGCTTCTTGGGTCATTGGGCAATTGTGCTATCGATGGCTTTAGTAAGAGTAGGATGTGGTGCACGTGTAGTTCCGGCCAAAGGATACACACGAGTGACTGCTTCAACTCCTTCAACGTTCTGAGAAAAACTTTGATGCTCCGCATTCTGAAGACTTAGAGGTTCCTTGGCAGGCTCAGGATAAATGGCTTCAACAGACATATCCACATCAGGCAGAAAGATCCGATGATTGCGAGTAGATGGCTGATATGAGATAGCGGAGTGGAGTTTGATCAGCCGCATTATCCATGGAACATAGAACTTCAAGCCAAAAAGATCAGAGCCTGATGCAGCAAGTTGGCGGATGAAGAAATCCTTTACATTGAAGCATTTGCCATGAAGAATATAGAAGACCAAAGTCTTCATTGTACCTTCCAGCTTGGCATGTGGAGAATGTCCTTTGATGGGCCAGAGAGTTCGCCTTATGATGTGGTAAATAGTTCTTGGTAGATACTCAAGGTCTTCAAGGAAGAACTCTTTGGGATATGTGGCATTTTGGGGCAATGGCTTCATCATATTGAGCATCTGACTCATGTTTGGTTCAGGCTTTTGAAATATGCTCTCCACAGCTTCACTGTGAAGCTGACAGCCATGTTCGTAGAGATCGCCAGGAGTGGGGAGACCAGTGAGCTCAATGATATCAAAGGCTTTGGCTTCGTGATGAACATTTCCTATCATCCACTCCAGGACCCAAGTCTTCGGATCTCTGTTGTACCCACGGATGTGAAGTGTGGCATAGAATTGGAGCAGCAACTCTTCATTCCAGTGCTCTTGGTCGGTGACAAACGGCAGCAATCCAACCTCTTTGAAGCAATCCAGAGCTTCTTCCAGACAGGGCAGACCAGCTATTGCTTCAATGTCAAGACGCTTATGTGGGAAGATGCGACCTTGATTGTATAGAATACAAGAGTAATAGCTTCGCTGCGGATAGCTCCAGAACCGATCAGATGATATTCTTTCCCTTGAGTAGGGGTTCCTGGCGCTATTGAAGAAAGTGTTGTCTGCTTTGAAGCCATTGACATTGAAGGATCCAGGTGCTGATGCAGGACCTGGAAACCTGGGCAATCTTGGAATTGGCTTCTGTACCTGAGGCCTGTGCTCAACATGATAGTCGAACTGAGGACCAACAGCAGGCGTAGGTACAGAAGCAGTGGGATCAGTGGCTTCGCTGACTTCTGGTGCTTGAGTTGGTGAAGGCTCCACATTGGCTTCACATGACAGCGTCAGTGGCGTCGGTGGCAGCCTCAGAATTCTCAACCTCCACTTGACAAGCTGGAGGGTCGGTCACAGTCACGTTCTCCTCGAGAACAGCTTCTTGGTGAGACGGGGGTGTAGCAGCGCTTGGGGTTTCTTCTTCATCGGCTGATGCAGCCGGAATGTCTTCAGCAGCTTTAGCTTCAGACTCAGAGACTTGAGGCCTTGGTCCTTTGCGAAGCCTGCGTAACGCTGGCGACGCCTGTCGAGTTGGAGTTGGCTGGGCCTCAAAGTCTTCTTCCTCTTTGTGCTTGTGGGTGATCAGCCCATGATGCATCCTGAGCAATTGGCGTCAGAGGACGACCAATGCTGATGAGCTCGTTGTGCGTTAGCACAGGCGATGATACCTGTTGGTGCTCGAGCTGAGGAAGAACTGCATCATCTTCAACATGGTCATGGTGACCAATGTCTTCAGCAGTGATGGGATCAGCTGCTGGAAAGTCTTCAGCTTCATGAGCCTCTGTGAAAGCAGGCTCATGGACAGTCAGTTGGCGCTCCTGAGGTTCAGCGTTAGGGCGAACCATGTAGATGGGTTCAACAATCAAGGGCTCTGTGGGAGCAGCCCGTTCCTTCTTGGTCTTCCGCTTCTTCTTGGAGGGGGCAGTAGCGGAGGCTTCAGGATGTTTCCTCTTCCTGGCTTCAGCCTCAGCAGTCCTCGTCTTCTTCAGCTCTGAAGCGGTTGACCGGGCCTTTGGCTTCGAGCCAGTCATGCTAGTTGGGAAGACAATGGGATCTGCTTCCTGCCTTGGTGCGTCGGGTTCGGCCATAGCGGGCTTCTTCTTCTTCTTTGCAGCCATCCTGTGGTCGATGCCAGGACGCCCAAGGGCCTTGCGCTTCTCAGCCTCATTGTAGGCTTGCACACACTTTTCAGCCAGGCTCTTCATGTGCTCACGAGAACCTTGAGCTTCTTTGCGCTTCTTGAGAAAGGCTTCTTTAAGCTCGTGCAGCATGAGCTTGAAGTTCTTGACCTCTTGTACGCTGAGCTTGGCCATATGCTTCTTGAACTGAGCTTTCTCAAAGTCAATCTTCTGCTTCAGTTCGACGATGCGCTGAGCTAGAGCTAGCTCTGAAGCAATGGCGCCATGGAAGGCGACACTGAGACCAATGGGAAGTTGCAGGTCTTCAAAGCTGAGGTTGGGCGTTTCAAACCACTCATCAATGAAGTCGTGGATGATTGCCACGTCAAAGAGAGGCAAATTGTTGAAGATTTCTGCTTCTTCTTTGCTCTTGATCAGTTGCTCAAGAGCGTCATCTGCAAGATCTTCATCACTGGACAGATCAATGGCATCGTTGCGCAGAATAGCAGCAGCTGTCAGTTCTTGGCTGGTGTGTGGCAGAGGCATCTTGACCTTCTGGGGCTTGGAGATGCGTGAAAAGTCTTCAGACTGCACACTGTCTTCAGGAGTTGTAGTGGCCAGTGGCTTCGCCCGTAAGATTTTTGGTGCAGAGGCAGGCTTTGAAGCTTTTGGCTGCTTCAGTTTCTTTGGCTTCGGCGCTGCAGGCGCTTCATCTGATTCAGCGTCATCTGCTGGCTCATTCACGGTAGTCCCTTGAACCACGATATGGGTGATGAAACCTTCCAAGTTGTAGAAGGGCCCAAGAAGATTGGGTTCAGCTTCGCGAGTTCCATCGGCACGGGGAGCAGAGGGACCAGGGTTGAAGTCTAATCCCAAAGACTTCTTTTTCTGCTTCACTGAGTTCTTAGCAAACTGGAAGTTGCGCTTGAACAGATTGTCGTCACGACACCATAGTAGTGATGATGGGTGTGCATCTGCAGGCTGTGGCCCACGGACCATGCAGGGATAGAAGCCTTGTTCAATGGCTTCTTCTCTGGACCTGGGTAGAAGATTCTTGTATAGGATGTCTCCCCACGGTCGCTTGATGGCATTTTTCTCAGCATATTCTTGGGTCACAAACCGGTATTTGAACCATTGTTCTGCCCAATATCTTCGAATCCATTGGATTCGGGTCTTGCGCTGATTGTAATCCTCTTCAGGATCTGTCTTGTAAAGCTCTGAGAGGTCATCAGGCAAATCTCTTGATGTTCCCCCACGACGCTGTCTGCCTCCCTTCCTTGCAGATTTCTCTGAAGCCATGAATTTTAAACTGAAAGGTTTCAATACGTTCAAAGGCTTCAAAGGCTTTCGCTTGCTGGACAAACAGGAACTGGATTCGGGAGAATTTATATGATGTTGTAAGAATTCTGCAAATGAATGCAGACTATGAGAACCAAGGGATTCTCCCACGGACATGTAACTGTGACAGCATTAAGGTGCGAGGGAAGGGGAAGAGATCATATGCATTCTCAGAAGATTTTGAAGATAAATCAGTTTAGAAGACATTGACCTCATCGTGCGAAGACATTCACTCATAGATAAGGAGTTGGTTCCAGATTTGTACGAATCCATGGATCAGTACAAGTGAGGAATCTAACTACTTTGTGAAGCATAAGTGAATATACTAGGCATAGTATGAGATGCAGTATGAAAGAGATCCAACTTGTGTGAATAGAAACTGCTTGTGGTAGAAAGTGACGAAGCTATAGGATCAAAGGGGCCGTAAAAAGGAAGTTTTATTTACCACACGAAGAACTGATAGACGGAGTGGAAGAGGAGGCTGAGCAGTTCGATTGTCCATGCCCTAACTTGGCGACGGAGGACACCTGCGGTGACGGCGGAGAAGACGATGTCCGCGGTCGGCGTCGGAGAGGTTGCGGCAGCGGAGCGCTTCGTCGCCGGTGTCGTCAAGAGCTAGCGGTGGCGCTAGGGTTCGTGCGAGAGTGGAAGAAGAGATAATGACTGCGGTGAGGCGTGTATTTATAGGGACAGGGACGGCTCAGTGTTATTACGCAGGTGCCCCTGGCAATTCACATCTGAGGAACACGTGGCCATCATGCAGCGTGTCGAAGGTTGTTCCACGTCCCACGCACGCCTGGATTGTCAGGTGGTCGTTCCCACTTCTCCGGGTTTCAGGTGAAGGAATGAGCATTGAAATCTGACTTAATGTTTGTCTCTGTATCTTCTGCTGACTAGGACGCGGAGAAGACATTCGACAGTTTCAATAGAATGCATATGATTTGGAGAGATAGATTTTGAGATAGAAAGCATAGAGAGGTTAGGGTCCGATCACATTCACTTACTTCAAAAGATTCAACACGAAGACATAGCTATAAGTGAATGCTGTAGAGGACAGAAAACTAGTATATATATATATATAATTAACATAGTGAAGATAATCATGAAGACATGTTGAGATTGAAGTCAAACCAAATGTGAAGACATAGCAAATGTAACGCCATGAGTGAAACACTTCAAATAGAACCTTTGGTGGCGGCGTTACCCACCGTATAGGAAGTATTAGACCCAGACACGGCGCACAATTATCGTGGCGCTCCGAAGTCAAATTCCACATTTATGTATTCACACTTAGAATGTATGTCTTCATTGATTGAAGATATACTTTACTTCGTGTGTTGCACATCTAAGTCATCAATATGCATAAGTGTTAGGATGTGTGCCTAATCACAGGACATTTGAGGATTCCAAGATATTTAGCTCACACCGTAACTTGCAAAATCACTTCTCATCCAAGGGCTTGGTGAAGATATCTGCCAATTGCTCTTCAGTGTTGACGTGTATGATATAAATATCTTCCTTCACAACATGATCTCTGAGAAAGTGATGATGAATTTCAATGTGCTTTGTCTTCGAGTGCTGAACTGGGTTGTTGGCAATCTTGATGGCGCTTTCGTTGTCGCAGTAGAGTGGCACTTGCTTCAGATGAATGCCATAGTCCTTGAGTGTTTGCTTCATCCATAGAAGCTGAGCGCAGCAAGATCCAGCAGCGATGTATTCAGATTCAGAAGTGGAGAGAGATACACAGTTCTGCTTCTTTGAAGACCAACATACAAGTGATCGTCCCAGAAAATGACATGTGCCTGATGTAGACTTGCGATCCACCTTGTCACCAGCATAAGCAGCATCTGAGAATCCAACCGAAACAAACTCTGAGCCCTTTGGATACCATAATCCTAGAGTTGGGGTGTGAGCCAAATATCGAAGAATTCGCTTCACAGCTAAGTGATGCGACTCCTTTGGTGCCGGTTGGAATCGAGCACACATGCAAATACTAAGCATAATATCTGGCCTAGATGCACATAGATAAAGTAAAGAACCAATCATGGACCGGTATACCTTTTGATCGAACTCTTTACCATTGTCGTCGGGACCCAGATGATGTTTGGCTGGCATTGGCGTCGTGAAGCCTTTGTAGTCTTGCATACCGAACTTCTTCAGGCAATCTTTGAGATACTTCTCTTGAGATATGAAGATGCCGTTGCGTTGCTGTCGTATTTGAAGACCGAGGAAGAACTCCAGCTCTCCCATCATAGACATCTGATATTGCTCTTGCATCATATATCCAAACTCTTCACTGTACTTCTGATTGGTGCAGCCGAAGATGATGTCATCCACATATATTTGGCACACAAACAGTTCACCATCATATGTCTTTGTGAAGAGAGTGGGGTCGATGGAACCAGGTGTCGGTGTCAAAACCGGCGGATCTCAGGTAGGGGGTCCCAAACTGTTCGTCTAGGCCAGATGGTAACAGGAGGCAAGGAACACGATGTTTTACCCAGGTTCGGGCCCTCTTGATGGAGGTATAACCCTATGTCCTGCTTGATTAATATTGATGATATGGGTAGTACAAGAGTAGATCTACCACGAGATCGAGGAGGCTAAACCCTAAAAGCTAGCCTATGGTATGATTGTTGTATGATGAAGTTGTCCTACGGACTAAAACCCTCCGGTTTATATAGACACCAGAGAGGGTTAGGGTTACACAAAGTCGGTTACAATGGTAGGAGATATAAATATCCGCATCGCCAAGCTTGCCTTGCACGCCAAGGAAAGTCCCATCCGGACACGGGACGAAGTCTTCAATCTTGAATCTTCATAGTCCTGGAGTCTGGTTGAAGGTATAATCCGGCTACCCGGACACCCCCTAATCCAGGACTCCCTCAGTAGCCCCCGAACCAGGCTTCAATGACGATGAGTCTGGCGCGCAGATTGTCTTCGGCATTGCAAGGCGGGTTCTTCTCCAAATTCCGTGTACCTGCTGAATAATGTCCGATTTTCATAATGTAGCGCACCTTGGCTTTCACGCCCAATAATGACCGTCTTCCACGTGTTAAACGAATGCGAAAAGTCGGGGTGTTTTTACATTCACACCCCTAGCCGCATAAACGAGCCGCCTATTTAATGGGATGGGGATTCAGATCCAAACCACACCTTCTCCTCTCCGTGAGTAATCATCAGAGCGCCTCCAGCAAAGGTCCATTCCAACATGGCCAGCCGTCACAACTCCTCCTCTCGCCCTTCCAGTCCTAAACCTGGAGACTGGGAGAGGTGCTCCATACCGCACAGCGAGCTAGTATCGCTTCAGGCCAAAGGATTTCTCCCTCAGGCCTATATGGTCCCGGTCCGAGCCGGACTCGCCACCTATAATGGCGGAGAGCAAGCGGGGAGCACCCCCACTCCCTCCAAAGGAGAGTGGGTGTGCCTCGTCCCTTATCTAGTAAAAGGACTTGGATTTCCAATTCATCCATTTCTCCGTGGGCTTCTGGAGTTCTATGGCCTCCAGCTGCACAATCTCACAGCCGCCTCTATATTGCATATCGCGGGCTTCGTCGCCCTTTGCGAGCTATTCTTGGGTGTTGAGGCTCATTTTGCACTGTGGAAGAGGTTATTCTGCCTGGTGCCCCGCTCTCAAGAGGGGTCTATATATCAAGTGGGCGGAGCCGAAGTGTGGCGTATCGCTGGGACCGGATATCTATCCGGAACCCCAAAGAAGGCGTCCGAGGACTGGCCTTCGGAACGGTTTTATATAGATGATGTCCCGCTGCCGGATCCTATCCGGGCCGGTCTCCCCGAATTCAACAGTGCTCCCTTAAAGAAACGCCTAAGTTGGCATCCGCGGAGCTCTCAGAGAGAAGGCGACAGGGACGTCCTTCACCTGATGGGTCGGATAAGACTATTGTCTCATTACGGACTAACCATGATTGAGGTCATGGCCGCATGCATTATGCGGGGGGTGCAGCCGCTTCAATATAGAGGCCACCCCATGTGGGATTTTAACGGGGAGGATGACGCCACCCGTTACGGTCGTAAGGGGCCAGCCTCAGCTGCCGCTCTAGTAAAGATCTTATCCTCTTTGTACAAGGGAGAAGAGGAGGAATTCCTCCGCGTCAACCCACAGGGCGGATTTTCTATGTACAACCCTCTGAGTTGGGTAAGTGGACAATTGTGCTTGCGCATCCGTTTTATATTCCCATGATTAAATATGTGGTCCTCCGATTCCAACGTAGGAACTGCGTCAGGAAGTAAAGGATATAAACAACCGTCCCCCACAGCCCGAGGATCCAGAACGGTCCCTCGATCCGGACTCCGAAGAGGATCCGGACATATCGTTAGAGCTGATTGACGGGGTGTTTTATCAGCTAAGCAAGGACAATACCTTGGTGGCCATTACGGCTGATTACCCAAGGATAATCCCGGCCTCCCAGGTAACAGAGAGCGGAGTCTCATCCCCTTGAGAAGGAATCCATTCTCATGCATTTCAGTTTTTCTGACCACGACCGTGTTTTGCAGGGGAGGTTTCCGAGGCGGGAGACCGAACCTGCGGCGGCTAGCCAACGAGGGGCCGCAGGGCCTCGTGGGGTAAAAAGGAATGTAGTCCGGACTGAGACGCCGGCGCAAAGGTATAGCGCACCCTCTTTTTCCCTGGTGTTATTCCTTCAGGGCATATTAATGTTCGTGCTGTCTTCAGGACGAAGAGACCTCGCCGGACTACATCCGGAGAGGTTGCCAATCGCGCCTCCACCAGCCAGGCTCCAACGCCTGGCCCGGAAGCGGAAGCGAACACAAGGCGCGCACCGGATGCTCCTCCGACAGAGGATGCGGACAGGCTGTCTGCCACCAATTCCGAGGTGGAGAGTGCCATGAACCACATGCATCGTCGGACAGTTCTTCGCGACGCTTGTTTCTCCCAAGAGGCATTAGATGCCTTCAATTCAGGAGATGCGTATCTTCGTGCCGCTCAAAATGGTTTAACCAGAGCCACAGAGCAATATGTAAAAGACATACGGGTAAGAAAATTTTGGTATATATATATATATATATATATATACCAGTAGCCCCCGAGACTTGAAACAGTTAGGGTAACTGATTTAAGGATCATTTGTTATGCAGGTTCTTACAAAGAAGAATACCGTACTGTCCCAGGAGCTGGAAGAGTGCAAAGCCCAACTGGAGGCCGCACTAGCCGCGACAGGGGAGCCCAAAGAGACCCCCTCTGGTAAGATACACTTTGAAAGATTAGTATCTTGCGAAGTGCGGCGTGGGTGTAAATCTGACAAATCATATTGCAGATGGCGCCGGACTAGATCCGGAGAGGCAACAACTCTTGCGCCGGCTAAAGGCTGGTGAGAGTATGTTGACAAGGGTGAGGAGGGAGAAGAATGATCTTCAGGATGCCAACACCAAGCTGGACGTTGAACTTAAAGATGTTCATGGCTAGCTGTCGGACTCTACTAAGGAGAATCAGCGGCTTCGACGCGGCATATTTAGTAAGTGCTTAAGCGAATCTTTGAAAGAAAAGAGTTCGGCGAGGAAGTCGACTAATAGAGTAATGTCTGTAGGTATGCTAATGGGTTGTCCCGCAGAGGAGATGCCCGGTTCTATAGGTGACCTTCTTCCCGAGCTCTCGCAACTGCACGAGCGAGTTCGGCAGGCGATGCGAGGCGTTGCCCAAGCCTTATGGCCTTCCCACTCCATGCCCGAGGGCCTTGGAGAGCTTTCGGAGAAGCTTAAGGAAGCTCGGTGGCGCTTCTGGTTGTGGAAGATATCGGCCTGCCGACAAGGCGCTAGGGAGGCCTGGGCCATGGTGAAGACGCGGTACACAAAGTCTGACCCAAACCACATGGCCGAGGTCGGACCTGTGGGGCCTAACGGGAAGGAGATCCCTGTAAGCTTAGTGTACGGCCAAGTAGAATTGCCGCCAAGTATTCCCAGCAGGACTGTAAGTTAGACAGCCTGTTAGATGGTATTGGAGAGGAATACAATCAGTCAGAGTGACTATGTAATTTTTAATTGACATGTGTAATGCCTTCTAGCCGGATTGTAGATCATTTGTCGTTGCCGACCTTTTTGCTTCAACCTCAGGACCTGACGGTCCAGAGTGTGTCCGAATACCCTACCGGTTATGTAAGAACCGGGGTATGCATGGAGACCAGGCGTAGGGGTCATTAGTGCTTTATCAGACAAGTTCCCAACTAGTTATGTTATATTACATGGTTAGTAAGAAACATCTTCCAGAGAGAATAGTTCCATTAGGGGTTCCTTTCTCTGGGAGGCATGCCCTAAAGTGCATGTCCGGACTGCAAATGCAGGAAAATCATCTGGGGGCATATATATAAATAAGTAAAAAAGGTCATCTTTTAGTTCACTGACCGAATATTCCCTTAAGAACGCTAGCTTTCGGCTTCACCCAGTCTGAGGTACACATCCGGCTGATCCGGCAGTAACAATCGCAGAGGTGCTCCCTTTACCACCTAGTCGAACAATCGGGAACGTAGGGGTAAGCACAGGAGCCAGGCAACCCAGCTTGGCCAAAACTTAAGTCATATCGATGCATATAATGGTGAAGAAAAGGTACATGCGGAAGTTTGACACATGTGGTGGGCATGAAGCCCGTATAAGTAAGCTTCTGTTAAAGAAACCCCTAGGTTTAAGGAGCGCGAGTAGCACGTCACTTGAGGAGCCTTTAAGGGCTATAAAAGAAAAGGGGGGGAAGGAGAGAAATGTAAGACAGAAAATGTAAAAAATGGACAGAGGAAGGAGACAAACACAGAGTCCCACGCTAGGCATAGAATCTTCGGAGACGGGCTGCGTTCCATGGGTTCGGCTCGAGTCGGTTATCTGACGCATCTCGCAGGTGGTATGCTCCACCAGTCAGGACTTGGTCGATTATGAAGGGACCTTCCCACTTGGGCTTCAGCTTGTCCTTTTTCTTGTCCGGCAGGCATAGAACTAATTCGCCAATGTTGTAGTTTTTGGCCCACACTTGTCTGCTTTGATATCTTCGAGCCTGCTGCTGATAGAATGAGGAACGGGATTTTGCCACGTCGTGTTCCTCCTCTAAGGCGTCCAAATTGTCCTGCCGATCGAGCTCGGCTTCCCTTTCTTCTTACATGCGCACTCGAGGTGAGTCATGAATTATGTCGTAGGGCAAGACTGCCTCTGCGCCGTACACCATAAAAAATGGTGTGTATCCGGTGGTGCGATTCGGCATGGTCCGCAGCCCCTAGAGTACGGAGTCGAGCTCCTCTACCCAGTGCGTGTTAGATTCCTTGAGGGACCGCACTAATCTGGGTTTGATGCCGCTCATGATGAGACCATTTGCACGTTCGACTTGACCGTTAGTTTGTGGGTGATAGACGGAAGCATAATTGAGCTTGATGCCCATGTTTTTGCACCAGAGTTTTACCTCGTCGGCCATAAAGTTTGTGTCGTTATCGGTGATGATGCTGTGGGGGACGCCATAACGGTGTACGACCCCGGATATAAAGTCTATCACAGGTCCGGATTCGGCCGTCTTAACAGGCTTGGCTTCTATCCATTTGGTGAACTTATCCACCATGACCAGTAAGTATTTTTTCTTGTGGGTTCCGCCTTTAAGGGGTCCCACCATGTCAAGCCCCCAGACCGCGAAAGGCCAAGTGATGGGGATAGTTTGGAGGGCGGTGGGTGGCATATGGCTTTGGTTTGCAAAAAGCTGGCAACCGGCGCATCGTTGGACCAAGTCCTGAGCGTCCGCCCGGGCCGTCGGCCAATAAAAGCCTGTACGGAAAGCCTTGCTTACGAGGGACCGGGCTGCGGCGTGATGGCCACCGAGTCCGACATGAATTTCAGCCAGCAGGTTCCGCCCTTCCTCTTCGAAGATGCACCTTTGAAGGACTCCGGTAGTGCTTTTCTTATAAAGTTCTCCCTCATGGACTTTATAGGCTTTAGATCGCCGCACTATACAGCGTGCCTTGTTTTGGTCCTCTGGGAGTTCCTGCCTAGTAAGGTAGGCTAGGAATGGCTCTGTCCATGGGGCAATAACGGCCATTAGTACATGGGATGAGGTTGTGATTTCATTGGCAGAGCCTCCGATTATGTCATATTGTTCGGCGTCGGACAGTGCAGTTGGGTCCGGGCTAATATTGCCATGTTCCCCTTCCCATACTACGGATGGCTTGAACAGCCTTTCGAGGAAGATGTTGGGGGGATCACATCGCGTTTTGCGCCGATGCGTGCCAGGACGTCTGCCGCCTGATTGTTTTCTCGGGCTATATGGTGAAATTCGAACCCCTCAAACCGAGCTGACATTTTGAGGACGGCGTTGCGGTAAGCTGCCATTTTTGGATCCTTGGAATCGAAGTCTCCATTTATTTGGGATATCGCAAGGTTTGAATCCCCACGCACCTCTAGGCGTTGAATGCCCATGGATGCTGCCATCCGGAGACCATGTAAAAGGGCCTCGTATTCGGCTGCATTGTTGGAGTCCATGTACATAATCTGGAGTACATATTGAACTGTGTCTCCTGTGGGGGACGTCAAAACGACGCCGGCCCCAAGTCCGGCCAACATTTTGGAACCGTCGAAGTGCATGATCCAGTTTGAATATGTGCCGTACTCTTTAGGGAGTTCGGCCTCCGTCCATTCTGCGACGAAGTCGGCCGCGACTTGATAGCTCGCCGTGGCCTATAAGTTATTTCGAACGGGAGGAGCTCGATGGCCCATTTTGCAATCCGGCCCGTTGCGTCACGGTTGTTTATAATATCGTTGAGTGGTACTTCTGATGCTACTGTGATTGAACACTCTTGAAAGTAGTGTCGTAGCTTCCGGGATGCCATGAATACCGCATATGCAATCTTTTGATAATGTGGGTACCGCGATTTGCATGGGGTGAGGACAGTGGACACATAATAAACCGGCTTTTGAAGGGGGGATTTCTGTCCGTCCGTTTCCCGTTTGACGACAAGTACTGCGCTGACAACTTGATGGGTTGCTGCAGTGTACAATAGCATTGGTTCGCCGATGTTTGGCGCAGCCAGGATGGGGTTTGTTGCCAATATGGCTTTTATTTCCTCGAGTCCGGCCATGGCGGCATCCGTCCACTCGAAGTGTTCGGTGCGCCGAAGGAGGCGATAGAGGGGTAGCGCCTTTTCTCCCAACCGGGAGATAAAGCGGCTTAAAGCCGCCACGCATCCGGTTAATTTTTGTATTTGTTTGAGGTCCTTTGGGATATCCAATTGTGACAAAGCTCGGATCTAGGATGGATTTTCTTCGATTCCTCTACCGGATACAATGAAGCCCAAGAGCTTTCCGGCTGGAACGCCGAAAACGCATTTTTCCGGATTTAGCTTGATGTCATATGCTCGGAGGTTGTCAAATGTAAGCCTCAAGTTGTCTACTAGAGATTCGACATGTTTTGTTTTTACGACCACATCATCCACGTATTCCTCTACTGTTTTGCCGATCTGGTTTGCCAGACATGTCTGAATCATGCGCTGATATGTTGCACCGGCATTTTTGAGCCCGAAAGGCATTGTGTTGAAGCAGAATGGGCCGTATGGGGTGATGAATGCTGTTGCGGCTTGTTCTGACTCGGCCATCTTGATTTGATGGTAACCGGAGTATGCGTCGAGGAAGCACAACAATCGTGTCCTGCAGTGGCATCGATAATTTGATCAATGCGGGGGAGGGGGAAGGGATCCTTTGGGCAATCCTTGTTAAGGTCTTTGAAGTTAACGCACAAGCGCCAGGATTTGTCCTTCTTTGGCACCATCACCAAGTTTTCTAGCCAGTCCGGATGTTTTATATCTCTGATGAATCCGGCCTCCAATAGTTTGGCTAGCTCCTCTCCCATTGCCTGTCTCTTGGGCTCAGAGAAACGCCGAAGGGCTTGTTTGACAGGTTTGAATCCTTTTAGGATATTTAAGCTGTGTTCGGCCAGCCTGCGTGGGATTCCTGGCATGTCTGAAGGGTGCCAGGCAAAAATGTCCCGTAGGAATTCTCGCAGTGCGGCGTCTACATCGGGGTTTAATCGTGCCCTGATGGAAGCTGTTTTATTGGGGTCCGTTGGATGGACCTGGAATTTGACTATTTCATCCGCTGGTTTAAAAGAGGTGGACTTGGATCTTCTGTCGAGTATCACATCGTCCTTGTTTACCATGGAGCGCAGTGTAGTCAGTTCCTCAGCCGCTAGGGCTTCGGACAGTGCCTCAAGGGCCAATGCGGCTGTCTTGTTTTCGGCGCGGAGTGCTATGTCCGGATCACTAGCGAGAGTGATGATTCCATTTGGCCCGGGCATCTTGAGCTTCATGTACCCGTAATGGGGTATTGCTTGGAAGATTGTAAACGCTTCCCGCCCCAGCAGAGCGTGGTATCCGCTACAGAACGGGGCCACTTGGAATGTGACCTCTTCGGACCTATAATTATCCGGTGTGCCGAACACCACATCTAGTGTGATTTTTCCTGCACAGCGCGCTTCCTGACTGGGGATTATTCCTCTAAAGGTTGTGCTGCTTCGCTCAATGCGGTTCCAGTCTATTTCCATTTTTTGAAGGGTTTCCTCATAAATGAGGTTCAATCCGCTGCCTCTGTCCATGAGTACCTTGGTGAGGCGAAAGTTGTCCACTATAGGACTGAGTACCAATGCGGCTGGTGCCCGAGCTGTTCGGAATTTAGGTTCATCACTGGCATTAAAAGTAATATCCGTGTCACTCCATGGGTTTATTGTTGCTACTTGATAGACTTCGGCGAGGCTGTGGAGTGTTCTTTTTCGCATATTATTTGATGCGAAAGTCTCGAAGACTGTTAAGACTGTACTGGAGTCCCTGAGGTGGCCTTCTGCGGCCTCCAGAATTAGGAGATCTTCGCCCCTTTTGGCCACCTACCGGAGTATCCAACATGCTCCGAGGCTATGAGTTGGTGTGGCGTCCTCTGTACTATGAATTTTACAGGGTCCATTAAGCCATCCCTCCAGTATGGTTCCGTGCCCTGTAGAGGGTTTTGGTTTTTTGGTTTTTAACCCGGGTGTCTGATGATGATGCACCCTTTTATTTCGGACGAGGTTTCTATTCAGGGCCGGATTATCCCAAAATATAGTTTCGTTTTTCCGGGCGCTTTCCACCGCACAGTACTTTTGTACTATGGACGCCAAGTCAGCGAAGTGTGTAAGATCACGACGACCTGTGGCGTTGAGGATTCCCTTGTCCGTGCAATTATTGCAGAAGATTGAGATTGTGTCTTCCTCGCGGCAGTCCTTTATCCTGTTCATAACCAGGAAACCTTGCCCAGTAATGATGTACTGTTTCTTCGGGCTTTTTCCTGATTTGGGATAGATCGCTTATGTTCGGGTGGGTGGGTGGAATTATGTCCGGAACTTCACCCAATCTAAGACTCAGAGGCCAAGGAATTTCCGAACTCTGAAGTTTGGATTCTTGGATGTTGTCCAGTGAATCTAGCCCATTGCCTGACTCTAAGTTCAGCTCTTGAGTTACATCCTCCCCTCCGCGGGTATCCGGCTTGGAGGGATCGGGAATCCGGACATAGCAAGTACTTAAGATAGATGAAGAGTCGCTGCACTATGCCTTTACCACGGCAACATGATGGGTGACTTGGGGAGAATTAATTTCTCTGGTCATAATCCATAGTGACCCCCAAGGCGGCGATGTGATCCAAGAGCTCGTTTACGGAAGAGAGCTCCATTGGATCTAACTGCTCGACGAGTTTCGAGCTGACATGAAGATTGCTTTTGATGACCCGAGAGGTCACCGTCGGTGCAACGGCCGAACAGGCGGTCATGAGAAAACCGCCTAGCCGGAGAGTTTGGCCGACAGCCAAGGCTCCCTTAGTAACGGCGCCGTCTTTAAAGACGGGAAGAGGCATCCTTCCTGATTGCGATGCACAGAGGAATTCTCAATGAAAGCACCAATGTCGGTGTCAAAACCGGCGGATCTCGGGTAGGGGGTCCCGAACTGTGCGTCTAGGCCGGATGGTAACAGGAGGCAAGGAACACGATGTTTTACCCAGGTTTGGGCCCTCTTGATGGAGGTAAAACCCTACGTCCTGCTTGAGTAATATTGATGATATGGGTAGTACAAGAGTAGATCTACCACGAGATCGGGGAGGCTAAACCCTAAAAGCTAGCCTATGGTATGATTGTTGTATGATGAAGTTGTCCTACGGACTAAAACCCTCCGGTTTATATAGACACCGGAGAGGGTTAGGGTTACACAAAGTCAGTTACAATGGTAGGAGATCTAAATATCCGCATCGCCAAGCTTGCCTTCCACGCCAAGGAAAGTCCCATCCGGACACGGGACGAAGTCTTCAATCTTGTATCTTCATAGTCCTGCAGTCCGGCTGAAGGTATAGTCCGGCTACCCGGACACCCCCTAATCTAGGACTCCCTCACCAGGTATGAAGCCTTTGCTCTTCAGGAAGTATTTGAGTGTGTCATACCAAGCCCGAGGGGCTTGTTTGAGGCCATACAGTGCCTTGTTGAGCTTGTATACCATGTCAGGATGTTTTGGATCTTCAAAGCCAGGCGGTTGTGCAACATACACTTCTTCTTCAATCTTGCCATTGATAAAAGTGCCCTTCACATCCATTTGATATATAAGTATGTTATGACGATTTGCATAGGCCAGCAGTATGCGTATGGCTTCCAGTCGAGCCACAGGAGCAAATGTTTCATTGAAGTCAATTCATTCCACTTGAGTATATCCTTGAGCAACGAGACGAGCTTTGTTTCTGACAACTTGACCATGCTCATCTTGCTTGTTGCGGTATATCCATTTGGTGCCTATTATATTGTGCTTCCGAGGATCAGGATGCTTAACCAGTTCCCATACATTATTCAGCTCAAACTGTTGAAGCTCTTCTTGCATAGCTTGAATCCATTCAGGTTCCATGAAGGCTTCTTCAACTTTCTTGGGTTTTGTTATTGAGACGAATGCGAAGTGCCCACAGAAATTTGCTAGCTGTGTTGCCCTAGAACGAGTGAGCAGACCGGGTGCATTGATGCTATCAATTATTCTCCCAATCCGCACTTCATTGGCAACACGAGGATGTACAGGGCAAAGATTTTGCTCTTGTTGATCATTGTCATTGTTAGAGGGATTGTCTTCAGGCTGAGCATTGTCTTCAGGTTGATCAGGTGCGAAGATGATAAGTTTCTCTTCAGGTTGAGCTTCAGAGGGTATGATTTCTCCAGTTCCCATTAGTTTGATTGATTCACTGGATGGAACTTCATCTAGCACATTTGGCAGGTGCTCTCTTTGTGAACCGTTAGTCTCATCAAACCGCACATCCACTGTTTCAACCACTTTATAATGAAAGAGATTGAAGACTCTGTAGGAGTGCGAATCCTTTCCATATCCAAGCATAAAACCCTCATGTGCTTTTGGTGCAAATTTTGAAGTGTGATGTGGGTCCTTGATCCAGCACCTGGCTCCAAATACTCTGAAGTAACTGACATTTGGCTTCTTGCCAGTAAGGAGCTCATAAGATGTCTTGTTCGGAAGCTTGTGAAGATAAACACGATTGATTGTATGGCATGCAGTATCAATAGCTTCAGGCCAGAATTTTCTTGGAGTCTTGTATTCATCTAGCATCATTCGGGCCATCTCAATGAGTGTTCTGTTCTTGCGTTCGACGATGCCATTCTGCTGTGGCGTGTATGGAGCTGAGAATTCATGTGTGATGCCCAAAGTATCGAGATATGTATCAAGGACAGTGCTCTTGCATTCAGTGCCATTGTCACTTCTGATGTGCTTTATCTTGGCACCATAGTTGTTCATTGCTCGATTGGCGAAGCGTCTGAAGACATCCTGCACTTCAGTCTTGTAGAGGATTATGTGCACCCAAGTATATCTAGAATAATCATCAACAATGACGAAGCCATAGAGACAAGAAGTAGTAGTAAGAGTTGAGTAATGAGTGGGACCGAACAGATCCATGTGAAGCAGTTCGAAGGGTCGAGTTGTTGTCATGATTGTCTTCGAGGGATGTTTGGCCCTCGTCATCTTTCCTGCTTCACAAGCACCGCATAAGTGATCTTTCTTGAACTTGACGCCCTCGATGCCTATGACATGCTTCTTCTTTGCAAGGGTGTGGAGGTTCCTCATGCCAGCATGCCCTAGCCTCCGATGTCAGAGCCAGCATTCTGAAGCTTTTGCTAGAAGACATACGGCAAGCTGTGGTCCTGCTGAGAAATCTACCACGTACAAATCATCTTTCCAATATCCTTCAAACACTAGAGACTTGTCAGATTCCATTAGAACAAGGCAACGATATTTTCCAAACATTGCGATCATGTTCAAATCGCAAAGCATTGAGACAGACATTAAGTTGAAGCCAAGGGATTCAACAAGCATGACTTTATCCATGTGTTGATCCTTTGATATTGCAACTCTACCTAAACCCAATACCTTACTTTTAGCAGTGTCAGCAAATGTGATGTGACTCTTGTCGGATGGACGTAAGGTTGAGTCCATTAGAAGGCTTCTTTTGCCAGTCATGTGAATGGTACACCCACTATCAATAATCCATTCTGAAGACGCTGGTGTCATACCCTACAATGCAGTTAGGGGGATAGGCTTCACGAAGAGAATTGTGAAGCAAAAACATTTGACGAACCAGTGGGTTATGAAAGCTTATATCCAGATTAGGACTGATAGGGAGAGTAGCAAGCGCTTCAGGAACGAAGTACATAATAAGACCATTCGGGCATTTGATCTTGCACCCTACAAGATGTTTAAGGTCCCCAGCAATAGCGTCAGACGATTTTGGTTTTCTGCTGGAGACCCTTCCCTACAAAAGAGAGTTAAGCTTTCTTAGCCACCCACATCTTCAAGGGTGGCTTAGAAGCAATAAGTCTAAGTGCAGCATCTGAGAATTTTGGCTTTGGAGCCCTAGCAAACAGTCTTGCAGGTGGACAATAGTACTCATAAGAATAAGCAGAATAGTTCTTGGTCTTATGAACATGGCGGTTTGATGAACCGCGCTCATATTCATAGGCCTGAGTATGGTTTCCCTGCAAAACATTTGCGTTAGTGCGACTTAGGTGAGTCCTCTGTCTATTTGAAGCCTTTGGACCGTATGAAGCCTGTGGTCTGGCGTTTGTCTTCTTCACCTGTGGTGTCATGATGACATTCACATGAAGATTCTCCAGACGCTTTTTCGGTACCCAGATCTTCTTCATAGGCGGTCCATTCCTTCAGTTAGTACCAATGTACCTGGCAAACACTTCACCATTCTGATTCTTAAACAGTTTATAGTTTGCATCAAAGGATTCATCAATGACAATGGGGTTAGCACAAGTGAAGCCAGATTGAGTGGATGGATCTGCTGAAGAATCCTTTGCAGCAACCCATGTGGTTTTGGGGTACTGCTCAGGTTTCTAGTAAGAGCCATCAGCATTGTTTTTCTTACGAACCCAACACCCTCTTTCCTCGGGTTTCGGTTCAGGATCTGCCTTTTGAGGACATCACATAGTGTCTGATGCCCTTTAAGACTTTTGTACATCCCTGTTTCAAGCAATGTCTTCAACCTAGCATTCTCATCAGCAATAGCAGTGGTATCCTCAGCAGAGGGGTTAGTTTCCACATCAACAATTGAAGATATTACAATAGTAGCAGCAGTAGAATATTCAGCAACAGAAGTAGCATTATCACGCTGATCTGTTCGGCGCGAAGTGACTCGTTTTCCTTTTGAAGATCTTCATGAGCCCCTCTCAATTTCTCAAGGTCTTGCTTCCTTTCAAGATAATCATAGGAAAGCTTTTCATGAGTTGTTGAGAGCGTTTCATGACGACTTTCAAGTTCCTCATACTTAACGTGAAGATTTTTTATGTCTTCAATTAAGGACTCAGATCGAGTCATTTCAGCGCCTAACAGATCATCGCTTTTGTCTAACAGTTTTTGAATATGTTCCATAGCTTTCTGTTGTTCAGTTGCAATTTTAGCAAGTGTTTTGTAGCTGGGTCTTGAACCACAATCAGAGTCATCTTCACTAGATGTTTGATAGTGAGTAGTGCGTGTGTTTACCTTGGCACCGCGTGCCATGAAGCAGTAGGTAGGAGCGGAGTAGTCCTTGTCATTTGCATCGGTGTCGGTGATGAAGTCATTGTCTTCAGTGTTGAAGATGGACTTGGCAACGTATGCTGTAGCCAGACTTGCAACGCCAGAATCGGACTCCTCCTCAGACTCCACCTCCGCCTCCTCAGAAGCGGACTCCTCCTCTGAATCCATTTCCTTGGCAACAAACGCACGTGCCTTGCCAGATGAGCTCTTCTTGTGTGATGAAGACTTTGAGGAAGACTTGGAAGAAGACTTTGAGTATTTCTTCTTCTTCTTGTCGTCAGAGTCATATTCCTTGCTCTTCTTCTTCTTTTTGTTCTCATTGTCCCACTGCGGACACTCAGAGATGAAGTGGCCAGGTTTCTTGCACTTGTGGCATGTTTTCTTCTTGTAGTCATGAGCAGAAGCTTCATCATTCCTTGAGCTTGATCGTGAAGACTTTCTGAAGCCTTTCTTCTTGGTGAATTTTTGGAACGTCTTCACAAGCATAGCAAGTTCCTTTCCAATGTCTTCAGGATCATCAGAACTGCTGTCAGATTCTTCTTCAAATGAGGAGACAACTTTTACCTTCAAGGCACGAGTTCGCCCATAGTTGGGACCGTAGATATCTCTTTTCTCAGAAAGCTGAAACTCATGTGTGTTGAGCCTCTCAAGTATGTCAGATGGATCGAGTGTCTTGAAATCAGGACGTTCTTGAATCATCAGGGCTAGGGTGTCAAACGAACTGTCAAGTGATCTCAGTAGTGTCTTGACGACTTCATGCTTGGTGATCTCAGTAGCACCGAGGGCTTGAAGCTCATTTGTGATGTCAGTGAGTCGATCAAATGTGAGATGAACATTCTCATTGTCATTTCGCTTGAAGCGGTTGAAGAGGTTGCGAAGGACACTGATTCTCTGATCTCTCTGGGTTGAGACGCCTTCGTTGACCTTGGAGAGCCAGTCCCAGACTAGCTTAGATGTTTCCAAAGCACTCACGCGGCCATACTGTCCTTTGGTCAGATGACCACAGATGATATTCTTGGCAGTGGAGTCCAGTTGAACAAACTTCTTGACGTCAGCAGCAGTGACACCATCTCCAGCCTTGGGAACGCCGTTCTTGACGACATACCATAGGTCGACGTCAATGGCTTCAAGATGCATGCGCATCTTATTCTTCCAGTAGGGATATTCAGTTCCATCGAAGACGGGGCACGCAGCGGAGACTTTGATTATCCCTGCCGTTGACATAGCTAAAACTCCAGGTGATTAAACTGAATCACACAGAACAAGGGAGTACCTTGCTCTGATACCAATTGAAAGTGCGTTATATCGACTAGAGGGGGGGTGAATAGGCGATTTTTATGAAAGTCTTCAAAACATGGAAGTTTCAAAGACAATCGATAGAAATTAACCTATTACCATGCAGCAGAAGGTAGACTACACTAGGCAAGCCATAGTCAAGTATTCAATGAAGTGAAAGCACAATGACTAATAGCAGCAATGTAGTGAGGATCAGGTAGGAAGATATTATGAAGCCAAACAGAACACGCAGTCACTCAGTGAAGACAAAAGATAGTGCAATCATACAATGACTTCATAAGGACCAACAGTAAGTAAGGAAAGGGAAGGATGAAACCAGTGACTCATTGAAGACAATGATTTGTTGGACCAGTTCCAGTTGCTGTGACAACTGTACGTCTGTTTAGGGCGGCTAGGTATTTAAACCTGAGGACACACAGTCCCGGACACCCAGTCCCGAACACGCAGCTCAGGACACCCAGTCCTCACCGTATTCCCCTTGAGCTAAGGTCACACAGACCTCGCCCAATCACTCTAGTAAGTCTTCAAGGTAGACTCCCAAACCTTCACAGACTTCGTTCACCGGCGATCCACAATGTCTCTTGGATGCTCAGAACGCAACGCCTAACCGGCTGGAGGATTCACAGTCCTCAAGTGTAATAAGTCTTCAGATCACACAGACAAGAAGACTTAAGTGATGCCTAACTCTCTTTGGCTCTAGGTGGTTAGGGCTTTATACTCGCAAGGAATTCTCTCTCAAAGGCTTCGAGGTGGGTTGCTCTCAAACGACAAAAGCCGTACTCTAACTCTGAGCAGCCAACCGTTTATGGTTGTAGGGGGTGGGCTATTTATAGCCACTAGGCAACCCGACCTGATTTGTCCGAAATGACCCTGGGTCACTAAGGAACTGACACGTGTTCCAACGGTCAGATTTCAAACTCACACGGCAACTTTACTTGGGCTACAAGCAAAGCTGACTTGTCCGACTCTGGACAAGATTCGCTCTCATAGTCTTCACTCGAAGATATAGGTTTTGGTTAAGCATCACTTTAGTCATTCTGACTGGTTCTCTTGGACCCCACTTAACAGTACGGTGGTTCCTATGACTTAACAGAGAAGAAAAAGAACTACGAAAGATCTAAGTCTTCGAGCTCCATAGGCTTCATGCGATGTCTTCTGTTGTCATAGTCTTCAATGAGAATATCTTCATATACCACCTTTGACATCAATGTCTTCATACATTTTTAGGGGTCATCTCTGGTAGGAAAACTGAATCAATGAGGGACTTCTACCTGTGTTATCCTGCAATTCTCACAAATACATTAGTCCATCAACTAGGTTTGTCGTCAATACTCCAAAACCAACTAGGGATGGCACTAGATGCACTTACACATCCAGAGATGGATCACGTTACATCACACGGTAGAGAATGTGCCTGATCACCAAGCAGTCTATGCCTTCAAAGAAGGCGTCAAGTACAGAGAATTGAATCTGAAATTCGGTCGAACCGGAGACATGTCTTTGAATCAGATGATGGAGATTTCACCAAGTACGCTAATGGTGAAGATGAGGACCGACTCCGGAGTGGCAAGCACAAGTCAGTCGCCCAAGAAACCAGAGGAGGAAATTCCAAACGGAAACAGAAGCGGAAAGTCGAGCCAGCTGCTCCTGGGGAAGCCTTGGCTGTAACTCAAGGAAAGTTTAAGGGGAAACCCAAACGGCCTTGGAACCCCAAGAAAGTTAAAGATCAAGACGGAAATGATGTGTTGGATTTGCCATGTCACATCCACACCAAGAAAGATGAAGAGGGTAAGCTCATTTACCCGAAACATACCACTCGACAATGTCTGCTCTTGATCCAGCAGTTCCAGGGCAAACAACCCAAAGATAAGGAAAAGGAGTCAGACAAAGTTGAGGACAAGGAAGACAGTGATGATGGATACCCCCAGGTCAATTCCACCTTGATGATTTTTGCTGATGTTGAAAGCAAAAGTCGACTGAAAGTTATCAACCGTGAGGTGAATATGGTTGCTCCGGCGACACCTAGTTATCTGAAGTGGTCTTAGACTGCCATCACATTCGACCAGTCCGATCACCCAACGCACATTGCCACCCCTGGGAGGCAAGCTTTGGTAGTCGACCCAGTTGTTGAAGGCACTCGACTGACCAAAGTTTTGATGGATGGTGGTAGTGGTTTGAACATACTGTATGCTGAGACGTTGAAAGGGATGGGCATTCCGATGTCCAGACTCAGTACCAGCAACATGAGTTTCCATGGAGTCATTCCTAGGAAGAAGGCTGAGTCACTCGACCAAATTTCTCTTGATGTGGTTTTCGGTGATTCCAAGAATTACCGCAAAGAAAAGTTGACGTTCGAAGTCGTAGATTTCTAGAGTGCTTATCACGCTATTTTGGGCAGGCCAGCTTACGCACGCTTCATGGCTCGACCATGTTATGTGTATCCCAAATTGAAGATGCCTGGTCCCAAAGGTGTGATCACTGTTACGGGCAATCGGAAGAAAGCAGAAGAGTGTTTTCAGAAAGGCTCAAAGATCGCTGATGCTCAGATGGCAGTGGTGGAGCTACAGGAGTACCAGAAGACTACAGACCCGAGTGATTTGTTGCGAGCCAAGAAGCCCGCCATAGAATCAGCTTTTCAGTCGTCTGGTGAAACGAAGCCGGTTAACATTCACCCGACCGATCCCAGTGCTGCTCCGACTCATATCTCAACAACATTCGACTCCAAATAGGAAGAAGCGCTCATCCAGTTCCTCCGTGAGAACTGGGACATCTTCGCATGGAAGCCTTCTGACATGCCGGGTGTTCCCAGGGGCTGGCTGAGCACCGCCTATGAGTCGACTCAAAAGTGAAACCCGTCAAAGAACATCTCCGACGGTCCGCCGTCCAGAAGAGAAAGGCTATTGGTGAGGAGGTGGCTCGGCTCTTAGCAGCAGAGTTCATCCGAGAGATTTACCACTGCGAGTGGCTCACCAACATTGTCATGGTCCCCAAGAAGGACTAGTCACTTCGCATGTGCATTGACTTTAAAAATATCAATCGGGCCTGCCCGAAAGATCATTCTCCTCTCCCCCGCATCGACCAAATAGTCGACTCGACTGCGGGATGTGAGCAATTGTCTTTTTTAGATGCCTATTCCAGGTACCATCAGATCCATCTGTATGGACCTGACGAGATCAAAACAGCTTTCATCACTCAATTCGGGTGCTTCTGTTTTGTTACCATGCCATTCGGCCTCAAGAATGCCAGAGCCACATTCATGAGGATGATTCAGAAGTGTTTGCTCACTCAAATCAGTCGAAATGTGGAAGCATACATGGATGATATTGTGGTCAAGTCATGGAAGGGTTCCGACCTGCTGACTGACCTTGCTGAAACCTTTGCCAACCTCAGGAGGTACTATATCAAGCTTAATCCATCAAAGTGCACATTCGGAGTTCCTGGAGGAAAGTTACTCGGTTTTATCGTTTTCGAATGGGGAATCAATGCCAATCCAGAAAAAGTTGGTACTATACTCCGGATGAAACGTCCTGTACGAGTGCACGACGTCCAGAAGCTTACTGGTTGCTTGGCCGCTTTAAGTCGATTCATCTCTCGTCTCGGTGAAAAGGCATTGCCTCTTTAACGATTGATGAAGAAGTCACACAAGTTCGAGTGGACTCCTGAAGCTGATGCAGCATTTGCAGAGCTCATAGCTCTCCTCCCCACCCAGCCGGTGCTTGCTGTTCCAATCAGCAAAGAGCCTTTGTTGCTTTACATCGCAGCCACGGGACAAGTCGTCAGTACGGTACTTACGGTCGAGCGGGAAGAAGAAGGAAAAGCCTTCAAAGTTCAGCGCCCAGTATATTATGTTTCTGAAGTTTTGACCCCGTCGAAGCAAAGATATCCTCATTATCAGAAGCTTGTATACGGGATTTATATGACCACAAAGAAGGTTGCTCACTACTTCTCTGATCATTCCATTATAGTCGTCAGCAACGCTCCATTGTCAGAGATCCTGCACAACAGAGATGCAACTGGTCGAGTGGCAAAATGGGCGATTGAACTCCTTCCTCTAGATATCAAGTTTGAGGCAAAGAAAGCTATCAAGTCCCAAGCAATAGCAGATTTCGTCACCGAGTGGATTGAACAACAACTGCCGACTTAGGTTCACTCGGAGTATTGGACCATGTTCTTCGCCGGTTCCAAAATGCTGAATGGTTCCGATGCCGGGGTAGTATTGGTCTCCCCCCGAGGAGCTAAGCTCAGATATGTTCTTCAAATCCACTTTGATTCCTCCAATAACGAAGCAGAATATGAAGCACTTTTATATGGGTTGCGCATGGCCATTTCACTCGGCGTCCGTCGCCTCATGGTCTATGGCGACTTAGATTTGGTGGTTAATCAAGTGATGAAGGAGTGGAATGTCAGAAGTCCGGCCATGACTGGTTATTGCAATGCAGTGAGAAAGCTGGAGAAGAAATTCGAGGGGTTAGAACTTCATCACATACCCCGACTGAAAAATCAAGCAGCTGATGATTTGGCGAAAATAGGTTCAAAAAGAGAAGCCATTCCCAGCAATGTGTTTTTGGAACACATCCACACACTATCAGTTCAGGAGGATCCCTTCAATGAAGAGGCCCCGCAGCCAAAAAGTGCCACGGATCCGATTGAAGTTGAAGTTTCAGCTGTGGTCGACCTGATCATGGAAGTTTTGGTTATCACTCCCGACTAGACAGTATCGTACATCACGTACATCCTAAGGAAAGAACTCCCAGAGGACGAAGAAGAGGCTCGATAGATCGTCTGTCGATCCAAGGCCTTTACAGTCATAAAGGGACAGTTGTATAGAGAAAGCGCGACTGGAGTCAGTCAGAAGTGTATAACACTAGAAGAAGGTCAGATAATCCTTGATGATATCCATGCGGGACCTGTGGTCATCATGCGTCCTCTCGGACCATTGTGGCTAAAGCATACCGAGCGGGATTCTATTGGCCAAGGGCGAATGAAATGGCGAAAGACATAGTCGACAAATGTGAAGGATGTCAGTTTTACTCCAATATGTCACACAAACCCACGTCGGCCGTGAAAACCATTCCACTCATCTGGCCCTTCACTGTTTGGGGACTGGACATGGTTGGACCTTTGAGAACGGGCAGGAGCGGCTTCACTCATGTGCTAGTAGCAGTCGACAAGTTCACCAAATGGATTGAAGCTAAGCCTATGAAGAATCTTGATGCTTGGACTGCTATCAGTTTCATCAGAGAGTTGATATTTAGATATGGAGTTCCGCACAGCATCATCACTGACAATGGGTCAAACTTTGATTCTGACAAATTCAGAGATTTTTGCGCCTCTCAAGGCACACGAGTCGACTATGCTTCTGTCGCTCACCCCCAGTCGAATGGACAACCGGAAAGGGCAAACGGCTTAATTCTCAAAGCAATGAAACCCCGACTGATGCGTGATCTCAAGCACGCAGCAGGTGCATGGGTCGATGAGCTTCCATCAGTCCTATGGGGATTGAGGACAACCCCGAACCGATCGATTGGAAGAACCCCATTCTTTCTGGTCTACGGAGCCGAAGCAGTTTTGCCGAGTGACCTGCTTCACAACGCACCCCGAGTCGAGCTCTACTCTGAAGATGAAGCAGAACAAGCCCGGCAGGACGCAGTCGACCTCCTGGAAGAAGAAAGAGAAATGGCCATGATCCGATCGACCATCTATCAGCAAGACTTGCCTCGATTCCATGCCAGAAATGTGAAGAGTCGAGCCTTCCAAGAAGGAGACTTGGTCCTCCGAGTGGATCAACAGAATTCACACAAATTCGCTCCTACCTGGGAAGGTCCCTTCATAGTCACCAGAGTCCTCCACAATGGAGCGTACCACCTCTATAATGTCGATCGCCAGATTGATGAGCCATGAGCCTGGAATGTGGAGCTGCTCCGCCCCTTTTATACTTGAATTCTCACTCGGATGAGAAGTAATTAGAAAAACATCTATAGTTTATTTGTCAAAGACAAGAGCGTTATAATTTTCCCAGTAATTGTTATTGTTTTTGTTTGTGTGGGAAATCCTCCAGTGGGTGGCTTAGCTGCGAATCCGTTTCGCCTAAGTTTGCAAAAATAATTTCCTACTGAGTGGTGAGCCAGCCTCCCACTCGGGGGCTTAGCTGCGAACCCGTTTCGCCTAAGTGTTTGAAAATCCTACCGAGTGGTGAGCCAGCCTCCCACTCGGGGGCTTAGCTGCGAACCCGTTTCGCCTAAGTGTCTGAAAATCCTATCGAGTGGTGAGCCAGCCTCCCACTCGGGGGCTTAGCTACAGTCCAGTACTCGCCTAAGTGTTTAAAAATCCTATCGAGTGGTGAGCCAGCCTCCCACTCGGGGGCTTAGCTGCAGTCCAGTACTCTCCTAAGTGTTTAAAAATCCTACCGAGTGGTGAGCCAGCCTCCCACTTGGGGGCTTAGCTGCAGTCCAGTACTCGCCTAAGTATTTGAAAATCCTATCGAGTGGTGAGCCACCCTCCCACTCAGGGGCTTAGCTGTAGTCCAGTACTCGCCTAAGTTAGAAAAATCCTACCGAGTGGAGAGCGACCCTCCCACTTTGCGGCTTAGCTGCAGTCTAGTACTCGCCTAAGTTTGAAAAATCCTACCGAGTGGAGAGCGACCCTCCCACTCGAGGGCTTAGCTGCAGTCCAGTACTCGCCTAAGTGTTTAAAAATCCTACCGAGTGGTGAGCCAGCCTCCCACTTGGGGGCTTAGCTGTAGTCGAGTACTCGCCTAAGTATTTGAAAATCCTACCGAGTGGAGAGCGACCCTCCCACTTGGGGGCTTAGCTGCAGTCCAGTACTCACCTAAGTATTTGAAAATCCTGCCGAGTGGTGAGCCACCCTCCCACTCGGGGGCTTAGCTGCAGTCCAGTACTCGCCTAAGTTCGAAAAATCCTACCGAGTGGAGAGCAACCCTCCCACTCGGGGGCTTAGCTGCAGTCCAGTACTCGCCTAAGTATTTGAAAATCCTACCGAGTGGTGAGCCACCCTCCCACTCGGGGGCTTAGCTGCAGTCCAGTACTCGCCTAAGTTCAAAAAATCCTACCGAGTGGAGAGCGACCCTCCCACTCGGGGCTTAGCTGCAGTCCAGTACTCGCCTAAGTTTGAAAAATCCTACCGAGTGGAGAGCGACCCTCCCACTCGGGGGCTTAGCTGCAGTCCAGTACTCGCCTAAGTTTGAAAAATCCTACCGAGTGGAGAGCGACCCTCCCAGTCGGGGGCCTAGCTGCAGTCCAGTACTCGCCTAAGTTTGAAAAATCCTACCGAGTGGAGAGCGACCCTCCCACTCGGGGGCTTAGCTACAGTCCAGTACTCGCCTAAGTTTGAAAAATCCTACCGAGTGGAGAGCGACCCTCCCACTCGGAGGCTTAGCTGCAGTCCAGTACTCGCCTAAGTACGAAACACATCCCAATCCGCAAGGACGACGAGGTGCAGGTCGACTGCCACCTTCTCCTTCGGAGCTTCGCCACAAATACAATGTGCGCTCCATCCCAATCCGCAAGGACGATGAGGTGCAGGTCGACTACCACCTTCTCCTTGGGAGCTTCGCCGCAAATACAATGTGCGCTCCATCCCAATCTGCAAGGATGACGAGGTGCAGGTCGACTGCCACCTTCTCCTTGGGAGCTTCGCCACAAATACAATGTGCGCTCCGTCCCAATCCGCAAGGACGACGAGGTGCAAGTCAACTGTCGCCTTCTCCTTCGGAGCTTCGCCACAAATACAACATGCGCTCCATCCCGACCCGCAAGGATGATGAGGTGCAGGTCGACTGCTACCTTCTCCTTCGGAGTTGCGCCACAAATACAAAAGTTGTCTCGAGTGAAGAACAAGTTCCACTCGACAGAGAATTCATGAAGATGTTCGACGATAAACCAAGTTCAGATAAATCCTAAAGGTTCCAGACCGCAGATCGAAGTGCTCGGGCATTCAGCCCGAAAGAGTTTAACGGTTACAAATACCACTCAGCATTCCGAGGCAAATTTAAGGTGGGGCATAAAAGTTTGTTCACTCCGCAGGAGGAGGACTGGCAGGCTCGACGAACTCGTCCAGGTCGACGCCGTCGGCGATCCGAGTGGCTGCAGCAATAAAAGTCTCCATAAAAGATTGGAAGTCATGCCTCTGGGTGTTGGCGACCTTGATTGCCGCCAGCTTATCTTGTCGCACCTCCTTGCAGTGGACACGAACCAAAGACAGAGCCACATCAGCACCACACCGGGCAGAAGATTTCTTCCACTCCTGCACTCGACCAGGGATCTCGTTAAGTCGAGTCATCAGAGACTCAAGATCATTTTGGAGTGTGGCCCCTGGCCAAAGTGCCGTGTCGATCCGTGACGTGGCGACCTTCAGTCAAGCCAAGTAGTCCACAACACCGTCGATGCGGGATTCCAGTCGGAGCAGATTCATGGAAGTTTCATCTTTCACGGGAGAGTTGATGGGGTCCAAACCTGGCTCAATCCGCCCAGTCTCCTCCTCGAAGTTCTAGCAAAACTCTGCATTCATGATCCAAGGATAAGTCAATTTTCTTATGCTGAGTCAACAAAAAAAACATCAGTCGGAACAAAATGTATACCTTCAAGCTTGATGAACAACTTGTTGGCAAGGCTCCTTAGATAGCTCTCCAGATCGTCCCTCCTGCGAGCGATGCCTTCCATCTTCTCGTACAGGTTGAGATTGTCCTTCTTCAAGCGCATGCACTCCTTGTTGGCTTCGTTCAGGGCAGATTTCATCTTGGCGTTCTCTTCTTCCAATTGGCCGACTGAAGCCAGTTTTTGTTCAGCCAGAGCGATTATGTCGTCAGCTTTCTTTTGAGCAGTAGCCAAATCCTGATCCTTCTTCGCCAGAGCTTCGTTCAGTTTTTCTGCAAAGAAATGGTGCTTGATTCAGAAAGAGCAGAAGGGTACTCAAGCCTAAGACAAACCAGTCGACAAGCTCGTCTTACCATTGGCGTCGTCCTTGGCCTTTTGCAGCTCTGTCTTGGCCAATTCCAAGTCAAGGTTTAGCTGGATCTGCTGTTTCTCCAAGTCAGCAAAGCAAGCTCCAAGATCACAAGATTTCTGCAATCAGGGAGGGGAAGTTATTTTACAGCGAAAAATGACAAAGACAATCAATACTAAGACTACGGTCGACTGCCCGCAGTCCACCATAGTCTCGGGGACTACACCCAGTGGGTGCACTTTGCGTGCCCCCACAGGTTCGATTTACACTCGACATGGCCAGACCAGATCGAGTGAAAGAATCAAAATACAAAGACTACAGTCAACTACCAGCAGTCCACCGTAGTCTCGGGGACTACAACCAGTGGATGCACTCAGCGTGCCCCCACTAGTCCAAAAATTCAATCGACGCACCCAGTGGGTGTACAGATGCAAAGATTTTCGAAAAGAGAGTCCAGATAGCATATCCTAACAGAACAAGCGGTGACCAGCTAACCTGAACATTGCTTTGGAGAGCCGAGCTGGCGTCATAAGCGGCCTAACTGGCGTCCCGCACCATCTTCACCTTCTCCATCATAATGCCCGCCTGGCGTATGGCTTCCTTGGCAGCATTCACTTCATCCTCTGGGACATGATGGATCGCAAAAACTGAAGGTGGGTCGGCAGGAGCTTGAGCAGTCGATGAAGAAGGCAAGGCACTCGACAATGGTACGGCGAAGGTAACAGAACCCCGATTGGCATCACCAGCGTCCTGAACGACTGGTTCCGCCATCGGCATCGACTGTGGCACCTTGCTTGCAGGAGCTTTCCTATTTTTCCTTGTCAAAGTCCTCTCAGGCTCATCATCATCATCATTGGGGAGGTCAATAATGTTAGGAGCTGTTCAAAGATCAATCCCAAAATCACATCACCCAATGGTACACATTGCAGTTGAGTCGACCAAATAAAGACAGAACGACAGAAATCATACCCAGATTGGAAGTGACTGAATCCTCCATTACCTCATCCTCATCTCTATAAGCTGAGGTCCCGGAAGTAGCAGCGCTGCCAGTTCCAAAGTTCGTCTGGTTAAATCAAGAAAAAATAAACAGCATGGAGCGTCGAGTGAATACAAAGGGAGACACTCACGCAGAAGCGACGGGGATGTCAATCTTAATCTTCGGCAACGCCTTCCGAGGCTTCTGCTCTGCAACTTTGAGATGCTTTGACACTTTTTCAGTTGGGGTTGGTGAAGATGTCCGAGGACGCTTTGAAGACTGACCAGTCTGAGCAATTGCCTTTTCACGGGCGCTCAGTCGTTCTTGGTCAAGCTTGGATCGCCTCTCCCTGCGAGGAGGCGACTCGACTTCTTCTTCGTCACTTGAGTCGTCGCTTTCTTCGTCCTCTTCTCCGTCAGAATGCCATTCGCCACTGCCGCCGCTGCTCGCCTCTCCTTCCAGATCTTGCTCTTGCTCTCCGTTGGGCACTGAGTACATTTCGATAAGGGCTTGAAAGAAAGTAGGAAGAATAAAGTCAGTCGACGCAGTATAGACAGTTGCGCGAGTGAATTTAGATTATAATCAAAATCTCAGAATCAGACCTTTTTTGGTTCGTGGGACTGGTCGAATGGAGGAACTCTCTTGGCCCCCCCTGGGGTTGTCCTTGTTTCCGGTGATGCCCGACAGCCACGCCTCCAGTGTGTCGTCATTGACCTCCTCCGGGTGAATCCGAGTGTTGTCGTCAAGACCCGAATACATATGGTCTCGAGCTTGAAGAGGCTGGATGCGCCGCCGAAGGAAAACCTCCAAGAGATCCATACCAGTGACCCCGTCACGGATAAGCTGGACCACTCGTTCGTCTAGCACCCTAACTTGCGCCTTATCCTCCGGGAGCACCTTCAAAGAGGAGGGTTTCTTCACTTGGTCCATGGTAAAAGGAGGGAGGCCAGTCGACTGCCCTGGCGTTGCTGGTCTTTGCAGTAAAACCAGGTGGACTGCCATCCGCGGACTGAGTCGGGAAGAATCATGGCCGGAAAGGAACTTTTCCCTCTCATCTGAACACCAAGACCCCCACACATCTGAATCACTTGTGTTCTCTCGTCACTCGGATTGGCCTTTTTCACCGTCTGAGAAAGACAGGTGAAAATGTGCTTGAAAAGACCCCGGTGAGGCCGACAACCCAAGAAATTCTCGCACAAAGACACGAAAGCAGCGAGATACACGATTGTGTTGGGAGTGAAGTGGTGGAGTTGTGCCCCAAAGAAATTCAGAAATCCCCAAAAGAAAGGGTGTGGAGGCAAGGAAAATCCACAGTCGATGTGGGTGGCAAGGAGAACGCGCTCACCCTCCCGAGGTTGCGGCTCGGATCAGTCCTCCGTCGGCTAGGTCATCGAGGTCTTCTTGGCGGATCGCCGAGCGGATCTAGTCTCCCTGGATCCAACCCTTCGGTAGGCTGACTCGTGTGGAAGATCCACCCCGATTGGTCGCCTTCCCCTTCGCCTTTGCCATCGCCTTCTTTGCCCGCTCCAGAGCCGCCGTCTTCTCCTTCCCCATCATGGCCGGCGAGACGCGTACAGAGCGGCGGCACTGGGGCGAGAGCGAGCGCGACGAAGAAGCCTGAAGAGGAGAAGAGGAGATGAGAACGCACTGTTCAAGAAACCCCGATCCGACGCCTTATATGAGGTCTCTTCCGAGTGGCTGACTGGTAGGCCCGGATGATCCTGTCAAATCCCGTAACAATCGCGCGTGCGATACATGGCGAAAAAGGTGGCACGGAGATCGAGGCGGCTCCGCCCTATCCCATCCGATTACTGCAGCCTCCCCCGTCCCGCGCTCTTCCCAAAATTCGAATCCCGCAAAATCTGCGGGCAGCAGAACAACTTGTCAGACGGAAGATCTCCTCCACACCCTCACTTGGAGCTTTTCAAGTAAAGAAACTCACTCGACAAAAAACTAAGAATGGATCAAGGCGACTGAAAAGGAAGTTGATGTCATCACTCAGGTTCATTGATCCGAAACAAGATATGCTCATAGCATGAAAAATGAGTCGGAGAAGTTCTCAACTCCTTCCCCACTCAAACCTCGATCCATTTGGGGGCTAATGATGAAGCTATGTACCTAGGGTAGGGTCATGGACCTGTCCTAACTGCCCTACCCAAGGACATCTCTAGAAGAAATCACCGTTCAATCGACTTGGAGGTGTTCCATTCGACAGACTCTAAGACACTCGACCAAGAAGCAATCACTCGACCAAGATCCAACCACTCGACGGCCAGGAGACCTAAAGTCACTCCGCACACTAACGGTCGGTCATTAAGTAGCTTTTATGGTCATCATAGCACTTTATTAGGGGCGTTACCAGTAACGCCCGACCTTAATGTATTTGAAACCCTGCATAGCTGAGGGCCGGAGGGGTCTGGCGAACTCTATATAAGCCACCCCCCTCCTAAGTGTAAAGGGTTCGCACCCCTGTAATTCATACACACATAATCCAGTCGACCGCCTCCGGGCTCCGAGATGTAGGGCTATTACTTCCTCCGAGAAGGGCCTGAACTCGTAAACCTCGCGTGCTTACAACTACTCCATAGCTAAGATCTTACCTCTCCATACCTACCTGCCTACATTACTGTCAGACTTAGAACCACGACAGCCGGCGCGTGGCCGGCGCGCGGCGAGCACGCGCCCCTGCCTTCTAGCACGAGGTAGGGGGTGACTGACGCTGGCCAGTCGGCTGGGCCGGCACAGTGCCAGGCCAGCAGTGGCCCAGGTAAGCTGAGGTAAGCTTTCTTCTTTTTTTTATATTTCTGTTTTTTATTTTTCTGTAACTCTGTTTTGATTTGATTTTTAACCCAAATCATTTTTTGAGCTTCTATAAATTGTTGTATGGACTAGTGACATTAACATAAAGCCCCACAACAATTTCCAGAATTATTCGATCATATTTGAAATATATCAAATATAAATCCAATGCAAATAATTATTGAATTAATTCCAAATGCCCAAAATAAATATTTATGAGCTCTTGAAAATATTGGTTTGAATTTTAGTTCTAGCCAATATTTTCAAAGAGAAACATGAACATTTTCTTGGACCTATTCGAAAAGATTTTAATGTTGATTATTTCTGAAGTGACTTCTGAGAGTTTCAACTAACCTCAATTTAACTTTCAGAATTTAGACATGATGCATGATGCTCTCAAAGGCAACTAATTACAAACAAATTCTAGGGCTGTGACAAGTTTTAATATAATTTCTTTTAATGGAGCAAGGTATAGTAGGTACTCCAGGATCTCCAAGTTTCTTTGGTATTCCACCCTTAAAAGTGTAATTAGCAAGCATGGTGGAAATCTCAGCTTCCGGTATCTTTCTTTTATTAGTAATGATATCTTTCATATATTTAGCATAAGGATTGGTTTTTAGCACATCAGTTAATCGCATACGCAAAAAGATAGGCCTAATCATTTCAGCAAAGTGCTCAAAATCCTCATCATCCTTTTTCTTGGATTGTTTTGGAGGAAAAGGCATGGGTTTCTGAACCCAAGGTTCCCTTTCTTTACCATGTTTCCTAGCAACAAAGTCTCTTTTATCCTAACGTTGATTCTTTGATTGTGGGTTATCAAGATCAACAGCAGGTTCAATTTCTACATCATTGTCATTACTAGGTTGAGCATCATCATGAACATCATCATTAATATTTTTACTAGGTTCATGTTCATTACCAGATTGTGTTTCAGCATCAGACATAGATATATCATTTGGATTATCAGGTGGTTCAGCAATAGGTTCACTAGAAGTTTGCACAGTTCTATCATTTTTCTTCTTCTTCTTTTTAGAAGAACTAGGAACATCAATATTATTTCTTTGAGAATCTTGCTCGATTCTCTTAGGGTGGCCTTCAGGATACAAAGGTTCCTGAGTCATTCTACCAGTTCTAGTAGCCACTCTAACAGCATAATCATTTTTCTTACTATTCATTTCATCAAGCACTTCTTTTTGAGCTTTAAGTACTTGTTCTACTTGAGTGGTAACCATAGAAGCATGTTTGCTAACAAGTTTACGTTCACCTTTAATATCAGCCATATAATCACCCAAGCATCTAATCATATAAGCATTTTCTTTTAATTGTCTACCAAAATAAGCATTGAAGTCGTCTTGCTTAAACATAAAGTTATCAAACTCATCCAAGCACTAACTAGCAATTTTAGTAGGAGGGACTTCAGTTTTATCATATCTATAGAGAGAATTTACCTTTACTACCTGTGTCGGGATATCAGGATCAGGAGGTTCTTCAATAAATAAAGAATTGAGATCATATGTTTCTTCAACAGGCAGTATATTAAGACCATGTATTTCTTCAATAGGAGGTAAATTCTTAACGTCTTCAGCTTTAATACCTTTTTCTTTCATAGATTTCTTTGCCTCTTGCATATCTTCGGGACTGAGAAATAGAATACCTCTCTTCTTCGGAGTTGGTTTACGAATAGGCTTAGTAATTGGAGCAGGAGTTGGCTCAGGAGGTGCCCAATTATTTTAATTTGTCAACATATTATTCAATAGAATTTCAGCTTCATCCTGTGTTCTTTCCCTGAAAAGAGAACCAGCACAGCTATCCAGGTAATCTCTGGAAGCATCGGTTAGTCCATTATAAAAGATATCAAGTATTTCAGGTTTCTTAAGAGGATGATCAGGCAAAGAATTAAGTAACTTGAGAAGCCTCCCCCAAGCTTGTGGGAGACTCTCTTCTTTAATTTGCACAAAGTTGTATATTTCCCTCAAAGCAGCTTGTTTCTTATGAGCAGGGAAATATTTAGCAGAGAAGTAATAAATCATATCCTGGGGACTACGCACACAACCAGGGTCAAGAGAATTAAACCATATCTTAGCATCACCCTTTAATGAGAACGGAAATAATTTGAGTAAATAGAGGTAACGTGATCTCTCATTATTAGTGAACAGGGCAGCTATATCATTTAACTTAGTGAGATGTGCCACAACAGTTTCAGATTCACAGCCATAAAACGGATCAGATTCAACCAAAGTAATTATATCAGGATCAATAGAGAATTCATAATCTTTATCAGGAACACATATAGGTGAAGTAGCAAAAGCAGGGTTGGGTTTCATTCTATCTCTAAGTGATTATTTGTTCCATTTAATTAATAACCTCTTAATCTCATATCTATCTTTGCAAGCAAAAATAGCGTGTTGGGGAAGCTGAACCACGGACACCTATGGGGATCGGCGGACCGAGCCCCTTTCGATTCGGTGAGGGCGGAGGTCGAGCAAAGAGCGGATCGAGGCGGTACACGCGAGCAGTTTTACCCAGCTTCGGGCCGCACGGATGCGTAAAACCCTACTGCTGCTTGTTTGTGTGTATTGAATTCTTGCTCAGGAGCGATGGACGCTATCAGACTGAGCGTGGGAGTGTTTCTGGTGTTTCGAATGAGCCGAACCCCTCCCCCCCTTCTATGTTGCGCTTGGGCCTCCTTTTATACTTTCAAGGGGTCACCGACAGGTGGCAACGTAGACTAGAAGGGTAAAAATGGAAAAGGATGCGGTAGGTGCAGCTACCGCTACTGTAGACACAGTGCACCCTACCTAACTCTGACGGCAGGGGACAAGAGCATTGAATGCCCGTCTGAGTTGCCTAAACAGTGCAAAAAGTGACCGTTAGGAGCGCCACCGTTCGCCACGATGGCCTCCTGTTCATCTCCGCTTGCCACCGCGTACCCCTGGCTGCACAGGTTCCCGCCACGCGCCCCTGAGAAAGCCTCATGGCGACACGCGGGCAGGTGAGCTGGAGCGCGGGTATGGGGTGGCAGCTGGTCCCCGGCAAGTACCTTGCCGGGGTCGTCGTCTTGTCGTGTCCGGAAGCTTGTCGCTCGCCGGATCTTGCCGGGACGTGCGGTGCGTCGCGGCAAGTTTCTTGTGGTGCCTTGGTTGGCCTTCCCGGCAAGCTCCTCTTGCCGGGGTCTTGTCTCTTCATCTTGAATGCTTTGTTCTTGAAGGGGCTCCAAGAGAACCCACGGAGGACCCTGACGGTCGTCCGACAAGCCTTGCCGCGGGGCGCTGCAACTGCCCGTGCACGAGTTCGGGATACTAGGGTACCCCTACTCTAGTACACCGACAGGAGCCCCCGGGCCTGGGCCATACACGGTGCCGAGCGCTGTTGGGCCAGGCCCAAAACAGGGCACGGGCACGCGCGGGCCTGGGGTATGCCGAATCTAACTCCGTATCCACCGCACCCCCCGCAACGGCGCGCGTCAATCACGGCGTCGTGGGGGGAGATCGTGGGTGGTTCTTTATTCGGAAAGAGCGCAACGTCCGCCCCCTCCTCCTTATAAGCAGGGGAAACAAGGGTATTTCCCCTATCTTCGTCATTCGCTGCTGCAATCTCAGAAACCTCCGCCGCCCTCCTCCGCTTCCAAAGTCGAAAGAGAGCAGCGCTCCGCTCCCGTCGCCGCCGCCACTACCAGCGCCGTCGATCTCCCCCACCGCCTCCGCCATGGCTCCGAAGCCCGGAAAGGGGAAGGCCGCGAAAGCTGTGAAGTCGACCGAAGCGCAGCGGCTTGAGGCGCTGCGGAAAGAGCGGGCCACCTTCCTCCCCGAGCTCTCCGCAAAGGATCTGAGGGAGTGGTACTATCTCTTCTGGTCGACGGAGACACGGGCGCATCCGCGCACAAAGGTACTCTCCGCCATCACCTCGCAAGAAGCTCCAGTTGGCGGGTACCCTTTCTTTGCCGTGTTCTTCTACTGCGGGCTCTGCCCGCCATTCTCTGATTTCTTCTGTGATATCATGAACACCTACGGGCTCCACCTCCTTGATTTTACCCCCAACGCCGTCTTGACCATGGCAGTTTTCGCCCATCTATGCGAAAACTTTGTCGGAGTCCACCCCAACGTAGCTCTCTTCCGCCATTTCTTCATGCCCCGTGTCGAGAGAGGGGAAACCCTTGCCGGGGGGATCGCCTGGATCTCGCGAGCCGGCAAGAAGGAGACCTATCTGGAGGGGGAGCTCCGCAGCAAGTGGGATGAGTGGAGAGCAAACTGGTGCTGGGTTGTAGAGGAGAACCCGCAGCCGTTCACCGCCCTGCGCCAAGCCCCAGCAGTGCGAGGCAATGATTGGAGCGCTCTGTCCGCGGACGATGACAAGTTGAAGATCGCCACCACCCGGATCTTGCGCCTCAGGCTTGCCGGGTTGACTGTAGGAGCTGTCGGCGCAGATTTCCTCCGCCGCCGCATCGCCCCTCTGCAGGCGAAGGGGAGACCCGCCTGGGAATTTGGAGGCCCGGCAGACATCATGAGGTTGCGCCCAGGCCTCAACTTCAATTTCACCGTCATAGAATTGGACGGGATACTTAAGGAAATATTCAAGCACGACCCGCAGCATCCCGAGTGGTTCAGGTTGCCGGCAGGCGTCGTGCCTCTGTGTAACAACTCCTCGCGCGACCGCATCTGCGCAATGATGCCGTTGTGTGACTCGCACGGGATCGCTCCAACTTGGCAAGAGCCCGCCGGCGACGTCGTGCAGCAGTTCTTCGACAGCCTAGTGGAGGTGGCGGTCAATGCTGACGAGAAGAAGCTCCTCACCCGCGACACCACTGATCAAGAGATGGAGCGCATCGCCACCAGGGCAGAAGAGGCGGCGGCAGCTGCGGCCGCGGGTGAATTCGGGTTCACCGTGGAGGAAGCGGACGCGGCGTTGGCGATGAGTCTTGCCGAACGGGAGCAGCCCGAAGAGGAAGAAGAGCTCGCCGCGCTCGACGCCGAGTCGAACGAGCCCGCCGAGGGTGCGAGCGGCCCGCCATCTCCGAGGAGCTTGCCGCGAGCAGGGCCCGCAGCGCAGCCCCCAGCGCAGCCAAGAAGGCGCCTCCGCAGGGCCGGCGACGTAGCAGGGCGGCAAGTGGGCCAACAGCCGCAGCGTCGCGCGACGCACTCTACCGCGGCAAGTACGTTTGCCGCGGGAGCGCCTCCCGCCGCAGCGACAACTGAAGCGGGGCCGTCTCGGGCTGGCGCCACAGTCCCCGCCAAGCGGCCAAGGGATCCCACCCCTCCACCTCGTCGCGCCGGGGGTGGGCCGAACTTCGACCTCTCCGCGCTCAGCTCCGACGAGGAGGAAGAAGAAGAAGAGTAAGATTCCCTTGCTTGTTCTTGTAGTTCTTCAACTTGCTGATCTTGTCTTGCATCGGATTTGATCCACTCTGGGCTCTCCCTTTTCAGGACTCTGGCCCAGAGGGCGGCGAAGAGGGCCAAGGCTCAGGTGGTGGTCATCGAGGACGAGCCCACTGCGACGACAGGAGGCGCGTCCGAGACCACCTTGCCGGATCCGTCCATCACTTCGCAGAGCAGCCCCCAGCGTAGCCCCCAGTGTAAGCATATGTTTTACTTTCTGCTTCTGGGTGCACGTGGTTGCTCTTTTCCTTTGTTGACATCTGATCACTTGTTTGTTTGTGCAGGAGCAGAACAGCTTCATCAGGAGGGCATGGTGATCTCCTCCGACTCGTCGTCTGCTTCGACTACGCCACCAAGGGCGGACCCCCCGGCAAGGGAGCGTCCTCCGGTAAGGGAGGAGCCTCCGGCAAGGGAGGAGTCTCCGGCAAGGGACAGCGCTAACGATCCGCCGGTGGTGGAGGTCATGACAGCAGATCCTAGCACAGGTAGTCCTTCTTGCCCGAAACTTTCCTTGTAGTCCTCTGCTGATTTCTCTTCTCGGATATTTGTTTGATTTCTTCTTCTTCTCCGGTCGTCAGACCCACCCTCCGCGAATCCGATGGAGACCGAGGCGGGCGGCGAGGAGGACGCGCGCGACAATACTGATGATGCCGCGGCCACCGAAGAAGGAGCCGGCACTGACGTGCCCGCCGGCGAAGAGGCCGCCAAGGCTGCTGCCGAAGAAGCTGGCGGGGGATCTGGCGATCGTACTGACGGCCCTGAGGCCGCAGGAGCGTCAGGCGCTGCACCGACCGCCGATCCCTCCGCCGCTGCCGCAGCGTCAGGATCCGAGGAGCCCCAGCCCGGCGCCTATCTGAAGGCCGGCGAGGGCATCTTCATCAAGCTCCCCTGGGCGTCGAGCTCCAGGGCGCCGATGGAAGGAGAAGCTCTGGATGGGGAGGTGCTTGCCTCCGCCGGGTTGTCGATCGTCGACGCGCCGGGAAGCAGCAGTGGCGAGCCTGAGGAGGAGCGGCTGCTACGGAGCCTGCTGGCGCTCTACCGCGCCCGCCAAGTCAAGTTGGAGTCCCGGGAAGCGCTTGTCGCGAGGGCGAGCGTGGACATAGAGAAGCGTGCGGAGGAGCTCCGGGGTCTTCGCCAAGAAACTCTCCGGGCCTTGGCGGAGGAGCGGGAGCAGCTTGCTGAGGAGCGGAAGGCCTTCCTCCTTGAGAAGGCTGAGGCTGAAGAGCAGCAACGGCTCACCGGCGAGAAGCTGTACGCGCGAGAAGGCGAGCTGACTCAGCGGAAAGTTAACCTCGACAACCACGAAGAGGAGCTTGCCGCGCGCGAACGGGCACTTGGCGGGACGCTCCAAGAGGCAAAGGATGCGGCTGCGGCTGCCGAGGCCGCCAAGAAAGAATTGCAGGCAAAGGTGGCGCAGCTAGAAGTTGATCTGAAGGTTGGTGGCGAAGAGCTTGCCGCGCTCAAGCTAGAGCGCGAGAAGGACGCCCTTGCCCATGGTGAGCTGCAGGGCCGACTCGCCGAGAGGGGCAAGGAACTGAGCGCCGCCAAGGATTCCAACGCCGATCTGACGCTGAAGCTGGCCACCTTGACGGAGACGTTGGACAGCGCCAGGAAACGGGAGGCAGACTTGAAGAAAGACATCAAGGCCAACGATGCGCTGCTGGCGAGGGCCGCCGAAACCCAGAATCTCCTCAGAGATACCGTGGCGCTCTGGATAGAGGGCCCCGTGAACATTGCTGCAGTCATTGAAGAGGAGCTGGTGCAATTGGGGGTGGAAGGCTTCGGGTACTCCTCCGACGAGAACCTCCAACCCAGCGCCAAGCTCACTCTGTTCTTCAAAGGCGTGGCGGCGGCGCTCCAGCAACTTCGGGAACGGATCCCAAAGCAGTTGGCCGACGAGTCACGCTCGATTTGTGCCGGAGTTTTGGAGAAGGCGCTGGTGAAGGTGGCTTTCCGCAATCCGGGCCTCAACCTCACCAACGTCCTCAAGAGGCTGCCGGCGGACGCTGATCTTGACGCACTTAAGGCCCTCGTCGCACCCATTGTGGACAGGGTGAACGAGGTCAAAAGGGTTGACGGCGGTCGCGTAGATTAGGCCGTCCGTTTTCTTCTTTTCTTGTCGCTGCCAGTCATGTCATGGGAACACTTTATTAGAGGCGCGACAAGTTAATTTTGTAATATAACTCTATCTTAGGCAAAAAATTGTTGTGTTACTTTACTCGACTCTTGGCTTTGTATGGCTCTGCCCTACGCTTTCTAGGCAAACTTGCCGGTGCATGCACCCTTGCCGCGAGCGCCGAGTGCGGAACTTCAGCAGCCTGCTGGCGGGGTCGCTACCGACAAGCAACCTTGTCGCAACTAGTTGGAGCTCACTTAAGTTGTTGAGCGGACTCGAAACAAAGTAAGGGCGCTAGCGGCTCACTTAAGTTGCTGAGCGGACTCGAAGCAAAGTAAGGGCGCTAGCAGCTCACTTAAGTTGTTGAGCGGACTCGAAACAAAGTAAAGGCGCAACTAGCTACGAGTTGGTTCCTCCGCGCACAGGTTTTCCATACAAAGCACGGTCGTTCAAGGAAAATAACTCAAAAACTTAAAAAACTGATTGCTCAAGCTTTAGCAACTTAGCTTTTCTGTCGTCTGCTTCTCGGCAAGGAGAAACTTTCTTGAACGGTCTGGTCCACACCATTATCTTCTCCTCCCCCCCCCCCGGTAAACCTTGTGGGCGAGGGAACCTTCCTTCTTTTGAGAAAGAAACAGAGAAATAAAGTAATGATATGGAGCCTTGGGCTCGTTATTGCTTACCGGGGTCTGGTGCTGCACAAAGTGTCAGATAACATATGCGAAAAATGATTATAGCATAAAAAAAACTGACAAGATGTGCGGGGCACATGAACTTTACTGGTGCACGGGGTCTGCGCCCGGCTTTGTACAAAGGATTACATGCAACAGCGGCAAGACTTGTACAAAAGGTGGTTGCCGGAAAAGCTTCCGGCAACCGCGCCCTACGGGTAAAACTTACGAAGATGTTCTATGTTCCAGGAGTTGCTCACCGGAATGCCATCTTCGGTCTCAAGGCGGACAGCGCCGGGCCTAGTGACTCGTCTTACCCGATAAGGGCCTTCCCACTTCGGCGTCAACTTGTTGGAATTCTTGACGGATTGAACGCGCCGAAGAACAAGGTCACCTTCCTCGAAGCTTCTGGCTTTAACTTTGCGGCTATGATAGCAGCGCAAAGCTTGCTGGTAGCGAGCGGCTCGCACAACAGCCTGAAGACGGTCTTCCTCAAGGAGCAGCGTGTCGTCTTGCCGCAGCTGCTCTTGCTCAAGCTCATCATAAGCGAGCACTCGAGGTGACCCGTATACGAGTTCCGTGGGGAGAACTGCCTCTGCTCCATAGACTAGAGCGAAAGGTGTCTGGCCAGTGGCTTGAGTTGGTGCCGTTCTGATCGACCAAAGAACCACCGGCAGCTCCTCGATCCAGTTTCTTCCGCACTTGTGCAGCCTATCGAAAGTTCTGGTCTTGAGGCCCCGCAGCACTTCAGCGTTTGCCCTCTCTGCTTGACCGTTGCTTCTCGGATGAGCAACAGAAGCGAAGCAGACCTTGGCGCCAAGGTCTTGGACGTACTGCATGAAGGTGCGGCTCGTAAATTGCATGCCGTTGTCGATGATGATCCTGTTAGGAACCCCGAAACGGCAAACAATCGACCTGAACAACTTGACTGCTGACTGTGCGGTCACCTTCCTCACTGGTTCCACTTCCGGCCACTTTGTGAACTTGTGATTGCAACGTACAAGAACTCAAAGCCCCCGACAGCTCGGGGGAAGGGGCCGAGGATATCGAGCCCCCAGACCGAAAATGGCCAGGATAAAGGGATCGTCTGGAGAGCTTGAGCTGGCTGGTGTATCTGTTTGGAGTGGAACTGGCACGCTTCACACTTGGTTACTTGTGCAGTTGCATCCTGGAGGGCTGTCGGCCAAAAGAAGCCTTGCCGGAATGCTTTGCCGGCAAGTGCTCTTGCGCCAATGTGGTGACCACATATGCCTCCATGTATCTCTGCCAACAGCTTTTGTCCTTCTTCCCGGCGAATACACTTCAATTTCACACCATTGAGTCTTCTTCTGTACAGTATGCTATCGACAAACTGGTACATACTTGACTGCCGGGCTACTCTTTCCGCTTCTTCTTGCTCTTTGGGAAGCTCTCCTGTCTGAAGGAAATGGACAATCTGTTGTGCCCATGCTGGAGCTTGTGGCTCGACAACAAGGACTAAAGGCGTATCTGCTGCTGCGGGAACATCCGCTTCTACGGCAAGGACCTGCGGCTCTGCCGGAGCGTGATGCTCCCCAACAAGCTTGTCGGAGCAAGACTTGTCGGGAGCGTCTGCTTCAACGAAACAAGCCATAAGGTTTGCCGGAGCAAACTGCTCCTCAGCACTCTTGGCGTCTATCTAGGGGACCTTCTTGGCGGCGGCTTCGGGAAGCTCTGCCGGAAAGTAGTCACTAGAAACCAACTTCCTCTTCTTATTCTGTCCAGTTGATGGTGTTATGGATGGTTGAGTCAGCTTGAGCACAAAGATCCCTGGTTCCACAGGCAACTTTAGTGCAGCGCACTTTGACAGGCCATCAGCAATGTCATTCTGAGCCCTTGGGATATGCTCCATTTGTAGGCCGTCAAAGTGCTCTTCTAGCTTCCTCACTTCATCAACATATGCTTCCATCAACGGACTCTGGTAATTCTTGTTCACTTGGCAGACGACAAGCTGCGAGTCACCCCTTACAGTGAGCTTCTTGATCCCAGGGTCGGCTGCGATTCTGAGGCCGGCAAGCAAACCATCATACTCTGCAGTATTGTTCGTTGCCTGCTCCATGGGAAAGTGCATCCGGACTACGTACTTGAGGTGCTCTCCGGTGGGTGCGATAAGCAGCACGCCAGCACCGGCGCCTTGCAGCGAGAAGGCACCATCAAAGTACATCAGCCACTCTTTGCTTGTCTCCTTGACGGGGATGCTCGTCTCTGGAATTTCTTCGTCTGGGGTTGGTGTCCACTCTTCTATGAACTCTGCCAATGCCTTGCTTTGGATCGTTGCAGTGCTCTCAAACTTGAGGCCAAAGCTTGACAGTTCCAATGCCCACTCGACAATCCTGCCTGTTGCTTCTGGATTTTGCAGTATCCTTTTCAGCGGAAAGCGAGTGACGACTGTGATCTCATGTGCTTGGAAGTAATGGCGCAACTTTCTCGAGGCCATGAGGAGGCCGAAAAGCAACTTCTGCACTCCAGAGTACCTTGATCTGGCTCCCTGCAGAAGGGAACTGACAAAGTAAACTGGGCGCTGCACCATTTTTTTCTGCACCTCCTTGCACATCTGCGCAGATTCATCTTTGTCGGGACCAGAGCTTGTCGGAGAAGCCCCCTGCTTGTCGCTGGATTCACTTGTTGCGGTCGCTGGCTCATCATCCGCCTCCCTCTCCGCTACTAACGCAGCACTAACCACTTGATTGGTTACCGCTAGGTACAGCAGCAACTTCTCTTGTGGCTTAGGTGCGACAAGTATTGGAGTGGAGGACAGGTACCTCTTCAATTTCTGCAGCGCATCCTTCGCTTCCGGAGTCCATTTCATCAGACCTGCCTTTTTCAATATTTTGAAAAACGGCAAGGCGCGCTCTGCGGACTTAGAGATAAATCTGCTGAGAGCAGCCACGCAACCGGCAAGCCTTCGCACATCCTTGACGCGCTTCGGTGCTTCAAATGTGACCCTCTCAGTTCTGAAATTCAGCTCGCTGCCAAATGTGACCGGCAGCGTGATCTTCCCCTTCGGCTTGCTCCTTCCCGGGTTGATTCCTTGGAATGTGCCGGTCTCTTCGAGCTCGCTGTCAGGGATCTGGAGTTTCTGAAGGACCGCGGAGGAGATCAGATTCAAGCCGGCCCCGCCGTCGACTAGCATCTTCGTGACCTTGAGGTTGCGGATAGTTGGTGAAACCAACATCGGCAAGCACCCGACCGCAGTTACGTGATCAGGATGATCCTCAATGTCGAAGATGATAGGCGTGCTGGACCATTTCAGAGGCTTGCGTGACTCTATGGATGGCTCTGCTGCATTCATTTCCCGCATCCACTGCTTGAGTTGGCGGTGCGAAGTATGCAGAGAGGCGCCACCGTCAACGCACAGGACCTCTGTGGCTTTCTGAAATTCCTGCTCGTCGGCCTCATCATCATCCATGTCCTCATCTTCGTCGTCGTCTTCATCCTTGTCGCGGCCACGGGGAGGCCTATCTCCTTGCCGTTGCTTGGCCTTGCCGCGGCGTCCTCCCCGACCGGGGCGTTTCTTGCCAGCTCCTCCAGCACTTTCCTGGGCCTTCTCCTTGTCGCGTCGCTCGTATTCAGCTTTTTGCAGCTCAACGAGTTGCTCAACCTTCTTGCAACTCTGGAGATCGTGGCCCTTGGTGCGGTGGATCTTGCAATACTGCTTGCCGGAGCCGTCCTGCTTGTCGGCAGCCGCCACAGGCTGGGCCTCCTTGCCGGAGCCACCATCCTTAGTTTCCTTGGCGCCACCTCCATTGCTGGTCTGCTCGACAGCTAGCACTTCCTTGCCCTTTTTCCTTCTGTCGTTCCGCCGCCGGCCTTTCCTTGCCGGGGCGGCATCCTCACTGTCAGATCCTCCTGCTCCTGTACTCTCTCCGGGGAGCCTCCTCCCCTCTTCAGCGCGTGCACACTTGTTGGCCAGGGCGTAAAGCTCGCTGACGTCTCTGATCTTACACATCGCCATCTCCTCCCTCATCCTTCGGTTTCGCATGTTCTGATGGAACGCGCTGATAATCGCGGCGGGGTGGACGTCTGGGATGTTGTGCTGTACACGGCTGAATCTCTGAATGTACTTGCGCAGTGGTTCTCCTTCCTTCTGGGCGAGCAGATGAAGATCGCTCTCTTGGCCATGTGGCTAGTGTCCGCCTGTAAAGGCGCCGACAAACTGATGGCACAGATCAGCCCAGGAGGATATGGAGTTGTCCAGCAAGTGCATGAGCCAGGATCTGACATTGGGCTTGAGCACCAGCGGGAAGTAGTTGGCAAGGATCTTGTCATCTCGTCCCCCGGCAGCCTGCACCGCAATGGTGTAGATGCCGAGGAACTCCGACGGATGCGTCTTGCCGTCGTACTTCTCCGGTACGTCTGGCTTGAAGTTCTTTGTGCTGGGCCACTGGACTTGCCGCAGCTCACGAGTGAACGCAGGGCAATCCACCGCGTACGGCAGATCGCCTGGTTCCCCTGGCGCATGCATGTCAACAGAGGGCCCAGCGCGCTTGTCGGACTGACGTCGCGCTTCTCTTCGGCGCTCGATGCGGGTTCGAGCGTCTTCTTGTTGTCGTTCATGGAGAACTTGGCGCTGGTCGCGACGAGCTCGTGGGTCCGACGACGCGGTGGAGCCGCTGTCGGGGTGGACCCGACAAGTCGGTGATTTTGGCCTTCGTAGTGGAGAGTGCATGGAAGCCGCACCTCCCCCGGTCTTGTTGCCATTGGCTCGCGTCCGGCTGCCCTGCCGCGGCAGCGAGGTGCTTGGTTGCCACGCAGTGTCACCGTTGGCGAAGCCGATGAGGCTCTGGATAGTGGCCCTCCATTCGTCTGTCTTGTCCGCCGTTGGAGGATAGTCTAGGAGCAGTTGAGCTCGCGCCAAGGCTTCTGCTGGAGTGGTGGGCGGCGGAGGTGAACGGTGCGAGGAGTGGGGCGTGCTCGAACTTCTAACCATGTTAGAAGGAGCAGTGCCCCGTCCAGGCGACCGTACTTCGCTCGAGCCAGCATGTTGACGTGCATGTTAGTCTTGAGCGCCACGAGAACCACCAGCTTGATCTTGGCCCAGCGGACGTATGGTGCTGCGAACGCCATGACACTGCTGGTCCCGCGCCTCCTGAGAGGGGTGCGGTGCGCGCATGGACGCCGAGGTCTGTGCCGCCTTGTCCTTGGACTTGGCCGCACTGAGGGCTCCCTCGTCGACGCCCATTCTTCCGCCGGCATCCACTCCACCACCCGTTTGCTCCGGAGGCGGTGAAAGCGACGCAGACGTAACAGCTGCCTCCGAATCCTTCTTCTTCGGTGGCATGTCGATGAAGACGATGAAGATTTAGCTCGCGTGCACGCCGGATCGGGTTCGCACAATCTCGACGCCCCCTACCTAGCGCGCCAAAGATGTCGGGGAAGCTGATCCACGGACACCTATGGGGATCGGCGGACCGAGCCCCTTTCGATTCGGTGAGGGCGGAGGTCGAGCAAAGAGCGGATCGAGGCGGTACACGCGAGCAGTTTTACCCAGCTTCGGGCCGCACGGATGCGTAAAACCCTACTGCTGCTTGTTTGTGTGTATTGAATTCTTGCTCAGGAGCGATGGACGCTATCAGACTGAGCGTGGGAGTGTTTCTGGTGTTTGGAATGAGCCGAACCCCTCCCCCCCTTCTATGTTGCACTTGGGCCTCCTTTTATACTTTCAAGGGGTCACCGACAGGTGGCAACGTAGACTAGAAGGGTAAAAATGGAAAAGGATGCGGTAGGTGCAGCTACCGCTACTGTAGACACAGTGCACCCTACCTAACTCTGACGGCAGGGGACAAGAGCATTGAATGCCCGTCTGAGTTGCCTAAACAGTGCAAAAAGTGACCGTTAGGAGCGCCACCATTCGCCACGATGGCCTCCTCTTCATCTCCGCTTGCCACCGCGTACCCCTGGCTGCACAGGTTCCCGCCACGCGCCCCTGAGAAAGCCTCATGGCGACACACGGGCGGGTGAGCTGGAGCGCGGGTATGGGGTGGCAGCTGGTCCCCGGCAAGTACCTTGTCGGGGTCGTCGTCTTGTCGTGTCCGGAAGCTTGTCGCTCGCCGGATCTTGCCGGGACGTGCGGTGCGTCGCGGCAAGTTTCTTGTGGTGCCTTGGTTGGCCTTCCCGGCAAGCTCCTCTTGCCGGGGTCTTGTCTCTTCATCTTGAATGCTTTGTTCTTGAAGGGGCTCCAAGAGAACCCACGGAGGACCCTGGCGGTCGTCCGGCAAGCCTTGCCGCGGGGCGCTGCAACTGCCCGTGCACGAGTTAGGGATACTAGGGTACCCCTACTCTAGTACACCGACATAGCGGCAGAAGATTCCTTATCAAAAAGATAACCTTTAGGAATAACAGGCATATTTTCATCATCACTATCATCATCGTATTCAGATTCAATAATTTCTTTTTCTCTAGCCCTAGCAATTTGTTCATCAAGAAATTCACCAAGGGGCACAGTAGTGTCAGACATAGAAGCAGTTTCATCATAAGTATCATGCATAGCAGAAGTGGCATCATCAATAACATGCAACATATCAGAACGAATAGCAGAAGCAGGTGTAGGTGTCGCAAACTTACTCATAACAGAAGGTGAATCCAGTGCAGAGCTAGATGGCAGTTCCTTACCTCCCCTCGTAGTTGAGGGATAGATCTTGGTTTTTGGATCTCTTAAGTTCTTCATAGTGTCCAGCAAATATAAATCCCAAGTGACTCAAAGAATAGAGCTATGCTCCCCGGCAACGGCGCCAGAAAAAGGTCTTGATAACCCACAAGTATAGGCGATCGCAACAGTTTTCGAGGGTAGAGTATTCAATCCAAATTTATTGATTCGACACAAGGGGATCCAAAGAATATTCTCAAGTATTAGCTGCTTAGTTGTCAATTGAACCACACCTGGAAACTTAGTATCTGCAGCAAAGTGTTTAGTAGCAAAGTAATATGATAGTGGTGGTAGCGGCAACAAAAGTAAAGACAGCAAAAGTAATGTTTTTGGTATTTTGTAGTGATTGTAACAGTAGCAACGGAAAAGTAAATAAGCGTAAACCAGTATATGGAAAACTCATAGGCATTGGATCAGTGATGGATAATTATGCCGGATGCGGTTCATCATGTAACAGTCATAACATAGGGTGACACAGAACTAGCTCCAATTCGTCAATGTAATGTAGGCATGTATTCCGTATATAGTCATACATGCTTATGGAAAAGAACTTGCATGACATATTTGGTCCTACCCTCCCGTGGCAGCGGGGTCCTATTGGAAACTTAGGGATATTAAGGCCTCCATTTAATAGAGAACCAGAACAAAGCATTAGCACATAGTGAATACATGAACTCCTCAAACTATGGTCATCACCGGGAGTGGTCCCGATTATTGTCACTTCGGGGTTGCCGGATCATAGCACATAGTAGGTGACTATAGACTTGCAAGATAGGATCAAGAACTCACATATATTCATGAAAACATAATAGGTTCAGATCTGAAATCATGGCACTCCGGCCCTAGTGACAAGCATTAAGCATAGCAAAGTCATAGCAACATCAATCTCAGAACATAATGGATACTAGGGATCAAACCCTAACAAAACTAACTCGATTACATGATAAATCTCATCCAACCCATCACCGTCTAGCAAGCCTATGATGGAATTACTCACGCACGGCGGTGAGCATCATGAAATTGGTGATGGAGGATGGTTGATGATGACGACGGCGACGAATCCCCCTCTCCGGAGCCCCGAACCGACTCCAGACCAGCCCTCTCGAGAGGTTTTAGGGCTTGGCGGCGGCTCCGTATCATAAAACGCGATGATTTCTTCTCTCTGATTTTTTTCTCATCGAAACTCAATATATGGAGGTGGAGTTGGAGTCGGAGACGCAACAGGGGGCCCACGAGGTAGGGTGCGTACCCTAGGGGGGCGCGCCCCCACCCTCGTGGAAAGGGTGTGGGCCCCTCGTCTTCATCTTTGGCGAGGATTTTTTATTATTTTTTCTAAGACCTCCCGTGGAGTTTCAGGTCATTCCGAGAATATTTGTTTTCTGCATATAAAACAACACCATGGTAATTCTGCTAAAAACAGCGTCAGTCCGGGCTAGTTCCATTCAAATCATACAAGATAGAGTCCAAAACAAGGGCAAAAGTGTTTGGAAAAGTAGATATGATGGAGACGTATCAACTCCCCCAAGCTTAAACCCTTGCTTGTCCTCAAGCAATTTAGTTGACAAACTGAAAGAAAGAAAGAAAAACTTTTACAAACTCTGTTTGCTCTTGTTGTTGTAACTATGTCAAGCCTTGTCAGGACCCCGACTCGATGTCACATCGATCTAGCTGGTAACACCTCATATCACTTTGCGGCCTCACGCACGGTATCCCCACGGGTGTCGTCTTACCTTTTCCCGGGACCGTTTGCGCCTTTTGGCTCACGTATATGATAGTGTCGCTAGCATCCATATGATAAAGAGCCCGGGCTGACATGACTAGTCATAAACCCAAAGTGGCACAGACTTACAGGGACAGGCATCCATGACCCAGCTTCGAACGTGTCGGTCATCAGCAAGTGGGTCCGGGCTGTAGCACTGGGCTAGCAGGACTCCGGTAAACCGGGCTGTAGCGGGCTAACAGGACTCCGGTACTCAAAGCGTGACATTTCCCCGAAGGGACAGACACAGGAACGAAGAAGGACACATGCCGGCCAGCCTAAGTGTTCCAGAGCAGTAGCAAGCTACCATGGCTCAGCGGTAACACTAGGAGACATTTCCCGGTAAGAGAGGCTACTAAAGATAAACAACTAGGTAGTCAGATCCCACACATACCAATCATTTCAATCATACACACAATATGCTCGATATGTGCAAATACAACGAAGCATCACAACATGACTCTATGACACAAGTACTTTATTTAAGGCTCAGTGAGCCATACATAACATACACAAAGGTACGGGTCTCACGACCCCACATACAAGTCATACAGTCATACAAACCAGCAGCGGAAGTAACTTGTCTGAGTACAGACAACTAGTAAAATAAAAGAGGCTTGGAAAGCCTAGCTATACTACGTGGTCCTCCACAAGTTCAGGGTCACCACCTGGGTCTTAGCCTACTCGTTGATGTCAACGTCTACATAGAACCCATCAGAAGGGGTTGCAGCGTCTTCTGTAAAAATGTAGATTATAGCAACATGAGTACAAAGGTACTCAGCAAGACTTACATCAGATCCTACATACATGCATAGTATCAAGAAGGCAAATGTCAGGACCCCGACTCGATGTCACATCGATCTAGCCGGTAACACCTCATATCACTTTGCGGCCTCACGCACGGTATCCCCACGGGTGTCGTCTTACCTTTGCCCGGGACCGTTTGCGCCTTTTGGCTCACGTATATGATAGTGTCGCTAGCATCCATATGATAAGGAGCCCGGGCTGACATGACTAGTCGTAAACCCAAAGTGGCACAGACTTACAGGGACAGGCATCCATGACCCAGCTTCGAACGTGTCGGTCATCAGCAAGTGGGTCCGGGCTGTAGCACTGGGCTAGCAGGACTCCGGTAAACCGGGCTGTAGCGGGCTAACAGGACTCCGGTACTCAAAGCGTGACATTTCCCCGAAGGGACAGACACAGGAACGAAGAAGGACACATGCCGGCCAGCCTAAGTGTTCCAGAGCAGTAGCAAGCTACCATGGCTCAGCGGTAACACTAGGAGACATTTCCTGGTAAGAGAGGCTACTAAAGATAAACAACTAGATAGTCAGATCCCACACATACCAAGCATTTCAATCATACACACAATATGCTCGATATGTGCAAATACAATGAAGCATCACAACATGACTCTATGACACAAGTACTTTATTTAAGGCTCAGTGAGCCATACATAACATACACATAGGTACGGGTCTCACGACCCCACATACAAGTCATACAGTCATACAAACCAGCAGCGGAAGTAACTTGTCTGAGTACAGACAACTAGTAAAATAAAAGAGGCTTGGAAAGCCTAGCTATACTACGTGGTCCTTCACAAGCTCAGGGTCACCACCTGGTCTTTAGCCTACTCGTTGATGTCAACGTCTACATAGAACCCATCAGAAGGGGTTGCAACGTCTTCTGTAAAAATGTAGATTATAGCAACATGAGTACAAAGGTACTCAGCAAGACTTACATCAGATCCTACATACATGCATAGTATCAAGAAGGGTTGGTGGAGTTATTGCAGCAAGCCAGCTTTGACTCTTGGCTAGGCTATCCTACGATACTTCAACTTGAAATGGTTTTGCGCACACGAGTCCACTACTCACCACTTCAATACACTACCGAGGATCCACCTCCGTCTTCCTACGGAAGAGCCATCCTCGGCACTCACACTTATCTTGAGGCTTTTAGTAGTTTTCCATTTACTTGTCTATGAACTGTATAGGCAACCAAGTAGTCCTTTACCGCGGACGCGGCTATTCGAATAGATCATGTTAACCCTGCAGGGGTGTACTTCTTCATACATGTTTCCACCACTTAGCGTCTGCACACGACATGTGCTCGGCAGACTTCAAGCGAAAGCCGACGTGGGTGTAGACCACGACCTACCTAAACACTTAAGCCTCTAGTCCAGGTTTATCGCCTATTCAGGTTCCATCCGCAGGGAGTCCGACCGAGGTTTCCCATACGGCCCCGAACGATGTGAACAGGGTTCCCGAGATACCTAACGGGTATTCGGTACACCCGGCCACGTACCTACCGCATCACAGCCCACCCCTACGGTCAGCGCTGTCCACGGCCTCAAGTAGGCTACAAACACCAGAAACTACTTGCAACTCCTGGACAGAGAGCTAGGGTGAATAAGAAGTCGAGCGGGGTCATATTTCAGGGCCCAATGCATGGTAGTAGCTGTATCTTAAATCACATATACAGATCTCAGTGCTTAAGGTCGGCTTCAATGAAACAACCCACCATGTACTCCTACATGGCCTCTCATCGATACCTTTACCAAATCGTGTTCACCACACCACTCTTATTACCGACATAATCATTTCACTCTAGCCCATCACCCAGATGAACCAGACCTGACACGACTCTAAGCATAGCAGGCATAGCAAGGTAGGAACAACACATACATAGGGCTCAATCAACTCCTACACATGCTAGTGGGTTTCATCTAGTTACTGTGGCAATGACAGGTCATGCAGAGGAAATGGGTTCAACTACCGTAGCACACAGTAGTTTGAATCGCGTTGTCTTAATGCAGTAAAAGAGAGCAGGAGCGAGAACATGGGATTGTATCGATATGATCAAATGGTTGGTTGCTTGCCTGATGGTTCGATGCACTGATACGGTTCTTCGTTAGGGTAATCACGGTACTCCTCGGAGGCAGAACCTGTCGCAAAGGACATCGATACACAAGCATCACCAAACAATGTGCAACAATATGATGCATGCATGAAACATGGCAATATGAGTGTGTTGGGCTAATGCAACTAGAACCAGAAGGGTTTGAACAAATTTGAATCAAAGATTCAAATTTCAAACTCAAACATGGCCTTTTAAAGTGCTTTTCCTTGTTCTGCTTAAAACATCAATTTAACTTGTTTGATCATGCATGAAAATAGTACAGATGGATAGATTGGATTTTTCTGATCATTTTTCATATATGATTTGTCCAATTTGGAGTTACAGAATAAAAGTTATGATTTTTTGAAGTTTAAATAATATTCTGGAATTTCCTGATTTAATTTAAATCCAGAAAATCAATTACTGCGTCAGCCTGACGTCAGTGTGACGTCAGTGGTCAACTGAACAGGTCTGGGTCAAACCTGACAGTGGGTCCCGCATGTCAGGGTGATTATTTTAATTAAAATTTAATTAAAACTAATCCTGTTTAATTAACAGGGCTGGGCCCCACCTGTCATTGACTCAGGGGAGTCAACCAGGGCCCACCCGTGGTCAAAGTCAAAGTCGGCTGCCGGCGTTTAGCCGCCGGCGAGCCCGACGCGGCGGCGGGAGTGGTTTTGGCCATTTCGGCCACCAAATGGACCGCGGAGACCACCGGAGTGGAGCTGAGGACAAGCCGCAGCTCTTGGTGGAGTCCGTTGGGGTCGGGGTGGCCGGAGTTGGCGCCGGCGACGACTTTGGCGGCCACCGGGGTTCGGTCGAAGGTGAACTTGGCGCTAGAGGGGTCGGTGAGGCTCGTGGAGTGGCTAGCTAGGTGCTGTGGGACTATGTGAGCAAGATGGACACCATCTTGTGGCCGGAGTGTGGCCGGAAGCACGTCGGCGACGAGGTCCGCGACGGTGCGGGCGTGTGATCCTCGTGCGGTGGCTACACAGCTCGGGAATGAGAGAGAGAGGGTCAGAGGAGTAGCTAGGCTCACAGCGCTCCCGTAGAGGCCACCGGCGGGGTCGGGGACGAGCTGCTGCGGCGGCGACGGCGAAGGGGATCTCCGGCCATGGCGGTTCGGGCGAGGTTGGTGCGGCGGCTTCGAGGCACGCGAGCGCTCGGGGCTCGGCTAGCTCGAAGGAGTAGAGGACGGCGGAGCTTCTGGACAGGGTGGCGCGGCGTGGAGACGACGGGGAGCACGGCTACGACGGTGGTGCGGCGACGGTGGCGTCGGCCATGGCTGGGGCGTGCGAGGGGGAGGAGCTGGAGAGGAGAGGGGGTGTCTGGGGGGTTCGGGGGAGAGAGAGAGAGGCCGGTTCACGGCGTTAGCCGGGCGAGGGAGGCGGCGAGGCGGCGAGCAGCTGCGTGGCGAGCTGCGGTGCCGCCGCCGAGCACCTTGGTTGCCTGCCTGGCAAGCCAAGCAGCTCGCTGGAGCGGTGGCCGGGCTGGGCCGGCCAGGTGGGCTGGCTGGTGGCGACAGGTAAGCTTTTTTCATTTTCTTCCGTTTCTGTTTTTATTTAATATATCTGCAACTTTGTTGAATTAAATAAAATACCTAGGCAACTTCAAAAATCACCAAACTATTCCTGGCCCATAGTTGGATTATTTCCAACATGAAACATTTTAGTTTGGAGATATTTGAGCATTTGAATATTTTATATTATTTTAAATGCCCAAATTCAAATATTTATGATTTAATTCAAAAACCCTAGGATGGCCTAGGAAAATGTGCACCACTTTTGGCAGAGGTTCTGAACCAAGACAAAAATGATGGGCATTTTAGAAGGGCATTTCAGGTTCATTGAAAAATTATTTTAGTAACCCTAGTTGGTTTCAGAGGGGACTGGGGGTTCTGTCATCCCCATTTCAAGTTTCTGATGAAAGAGTAAACATGATGCAACACTCTAATGCATGACTAGCTAGGGTGTGACAACTCACCCCCACTCAAAAGAATCTCGTCCCGAGATTTGGGTTCCTCCGAGAAGAAGGCGGGATATTCAAGTCGAAGACGATCCTCCCTTTCCCAAGTTGCTTCATCCTCAGAATGGTGTGACCATTGAACCTTGAGAAACTTGATATTATGACGTCGCGTGGTACGTTCGGCTTGATCGAGGATACGAATGGGGTACTCTCGATATGTAAGATCATCTTGGAGATCAAGCGTTTCGTGGTCCACTTCACGGATAGGATCCGAGAAGCAACGCCTGAGTTGAGAAACGTGGAAGACATCGTGAACTCTGGAGAGGTGCGGAGGTAGTTCCAACTGGTAGGCAACTTCTCCTCGTTTGGCAAGAATGCGAAAAGGTCCAATGTAACGAGGAGCCAATTTGCCTTTGATACCGAAACGATGGGTTCCCTTCAGAGGGGTGACCCGAAGATAAGCCTTCTCGTCAACCTCGAAAGTCATAGCCTTATGTTTTCGGTCATATTGACTCTTTTGACGAGATTGGGCTGTTTTCAACTTTTCACGAACGATACGAACTTGTTCTTCTGCTTCCTGAATCATATCCGGGCCAAAGAATTGTCTTTCCCGGTCTCTAACCAGTTAAGGGGTGTTCGACATCGTCGTCCATAGAGAACTTCAAAAGGGGCTTTACCCAAGCTAGATTGATAGCTGTTGTTGTAAGCGAATTCGGCAAATGGAAGGCACTTCTCCCAGTCCATTCCGAAAGAGATAACGGAGGCTCGAAGCATGTCTTCTAGAATTTGGTTGACGCGTTCCATTTGACCACTCGACTGAGGGTGGAAAGCGGTGCTAAAGGAGAGACGGGTTCCCATAGCATTTTGGAAACTTTCCCAAAATCGAGAGGTGAAAAGACTTCCTCGATCCGAGTTAATTTCCAAAGGAACACCATGGAGAGACACTATTCGAGAGATGTACAAATCTGCCAGCTGACTAGCGGTTATACTCTCACGAACAGGTAAGAAGTGGGCTACTTTGGAAAGACGATCGACCACGACGAAAATAGCATTATTCCCTCTCTTGGTCCTGGGAAAACCGGTAATGAAATCCATACCAATTTTATCCCATTTCCATTCAGGAATAGCTAAGGGTTGAAGGGTGCCAGCAGGCCGTTGATGCTCTGCTTTTACACGACGACAGACGTCGCAATTTGCAATATACTGAGCAATTTCTCTCTTCATCCTAGTCCACCAGAACCTCTGGCGTAGGTCCTGATACATTTTAGTGCTACCGGGATGAATGGTGAGAGGAGATTCATGAGCCTCCTTAAGGATCAACTGCCGTAGATGCTGGTTCTTGGGAACCACTAGACGGTTCTCAAAGTACACAACACCATGATCATTGGTGGAGAAACAACTAGCACCTCCGCTAGCAATGTTCTCTTTGATTTTAGATATTCCCTTATCTCGCTTTTGGGCAGCGATGATTTGATCCGTGAGAGTAGGTTTTGCTACCAAGGTGGAAAGAAAACCTTGAGGAACAATGTGAAGGTTAAGCTTCCGAAATTCCTCATGGAGAAGCGGTTGACTTTGTTGTAACATCAGGTTGTTACAATAAGATTTACGACTTAGCGCATCAGCCATGACGTTGGCTTTCCCTGGGTTATAGGTTATTCCTAAGTCGAAGTCTGTGATCAATTCAACCCAACGTCTCTGCCTGAGATTCAAATCCGGTTGGGTGAAAATATACTTCAGACTTTGGTGATCAGTGAATATTTCGCAACGATTACCGAGGAGGTAATGTCGCCAGGTCTTAAGTGCATAGACTACGGCTGCAAGCTCTAGATCATGAGTAGGATAATTCTCCTCATGTGGGTGCAATTGCCGTGAAGCATAAGCAATTACGTGTCGATCTTGCATGAGAATGCAACCTAGTCCTTGTCGCGAGGCGTCGCAGTAGATAACGAAGTCCTTGGAGAAGTCTGGCGGTACCAGCACGGGAGCAGAGGTCAGGCGTCTTTTCAGTTCCTGAAAGCTGTGCTCACATTGTGAAGTCCATTCGAACTTCTTATCTTTCTTGAGGAGTTCGGTTAGAGGTTTAGCAACTTTGGAGAAGTTCTCGACAAAGCGACGACAATAACTCGCTAAGCCCAGAAAACTCCGAACTTGCTTGACCGATTCAGGTGGAGTCCAATTAAGGACGGCTTGAACTCGCTCAGGGTTAACAGCAATACCTTTACCAGATATTACATGACCCAGATAGGTCACTTCTGACAACCAGAATTCACATTTTGAAAATTTGGCATAAAGGCGATGCTCTCGAAGTTTCTTCAACACTAGCCTTAAATGTTCGGCATGTTCTTCCTCGTTCTTGGAGTAGATGAGTATATCATCGAGATAAACTACGACAAACTTATCCAAATACTCCATGAAGATTGAGTTCATTAACCGAGAAAAGGTGGCTGGAGCGTTGGTTAAACCGAAGGACATGACGGTGTACTCGTATTGGCCATAACGAGTAACAAAGGCCGTTTTAGGAATGTCCCCGTTTCTGATTTTGATTTGATGGTAGCCCAACCTCAAATCCATCTTGGAGAAGACTGAGGATCCAGCAAGCTGATCATACAGATCGTTGATCCTGGGAAGTGGATATTTGTTCTTGATTGTGACCAAATTGACAGGTCGGTAATCTACAACCATCCGCTCCGTACCATCCTTCTTCTTGACGAATAGGACGGGGCAAGCCCACGGAGATGAACTAGGTCGGATGAAACCCTTTTTCAAGGACTCATCGAGTTGTTTCTTAAGCTCGGCTAGTTCTAGGGGTGCCATCTTATAGGGTCTTCTAGCAATCGGGACGGTTCCTGGAATGAGGTCTATTACGAACTCAACATCCCTGTCAGGTGGAACACCTGGCAATTCCTCTGGAAAGACATCCGGGAAGTCACGGACTACCGGAACGTCCTCAAGGTCTGGCAAAGGGCTGGCGTTAAGAGAATATAATTGTCGCTTGGCTATTCGGGTCAAGACATTGACTATCTTCCCCGAAGGATGGGTGAGTTGAACAGTCCTAGAGAAGCAATCAATTTTGGCTTGATGAGCTGACATCCAGTCCATACCCAAAATGATATTAATATCTGAAGATTTAAGGGCTATCAAAGATGCGAGGAAAACAAGTCTGTCGACTTGGATTTCATTTCCATAACTTACCCTAGAGGTCTGCCATCTAGAACCAGGGGTAGAAATTTCCATAGCGGATGGCATGTCACAGAATGCAACGTTATGCAAACGAGCATAATTTTCGGATATAAAAGAATGAGAGGCTCCTGTATCGAAAAGAACAGATGCCGGGTGGCAATTAACAAGAAGCGTACCGAGAACGACGTTGGGATCCTCTTGAGCTTCTTCGGCAGAGATACAGTTGACATGGCCACGTGAAGCGGTGACCGGCTTGGCGTGGAACACTTTCCCTGTCGGCTTGCCACGGCCAACAGCTTTAGCAGATTGATTGGGGTTGGTCTGGGGACACTCACGCATATAGTGACCAGATTCCCCACACTTGAAACAAGTCACGGAACTGGTACGTGGAGGAGCATTGTTAGTTGGACCCCCATAGGACTTGGCCGGTGCAGACTGTTGAACAGGGCGAGGCGCCTGGAAAGATGGCCTCGGTGTGAACCTGGGTGGCAGGGCGGTGTTGGGCACCCACACGCGGCGCTTCTGAGGACCAGCACCGGATGAGGAACCCATATCACGGCCATGCTTGCGTGTTGCGTCATAGTCAGTCTGACCGGTTTCAGCACTGATGGCTTTGTTGACAAGTTTCGAAAAAGATGTGCACTCATGCAGACGGAGGTCGCGGCGAAGCTCAGGACTAAGGCCCTTACGGAACCTTGCTTGCTTCTTGGCGTCAGTAGAAACTTCCTCAGTTGCATATCGTGCGAGGTTACCAAACTCCCTGCTGTAAGCATTCACAGAAAGTCGGCCTTGGGTGAAACTGCAAAATTCTTCACGTTTACGGTCCATGAGACCCTCCGGAATGTGATGTTCACGGAAAGCCTCGCTGAATTCAGCCCAAGTAGTGACATGGCCCGCTGGGCGCATAGCTCCATAATTCTCCCACCATAGACTGGCGGGGCCTTCAAGATGATATGCAGCAAAGGTGACCTTGTCAGCCTCCGCTACCAGCGCGGAACGCAGTTTGTGGGAGATACTGCGAAGCCAGTCATCAGCGTCGAGAGGCTCGACGGAGTGGTGGAACGTGGGTGGATGCAATTTGATAAAATCACTGAGTGACACCACGTTAGCCCTCTGATGGTGTGCTGTATTCTGTTCAATACGCTCCAACAAACGGTTTGTCTCCCGCTTGTTTCTCTCAGCTTCCATCATAACCTCGGCTAGTGAAGGAGGATGAGGCAGATTTGCATCCCTGGCTTCACTGCCTTCGGCCTGCTCTTGGGAAGCAGGGTTAGCGCGCGTGTTGACCATCCTAGGTAATCAAGACAATGTTTTAGTCAGGATGATAAAATTCCGACATAGGATACATAATGTAAGGAATAAGTCGGAATGCAAGATGATCATCCGTATGACATGATAGATACAGAAACTGCTTCTTTTATTCCATCGTCATACACACCATACAGGGTTTAGTACAAGACCAAACAAAGTACTATTACGGTGAAAAGAGGATTACATCTCATCGGAGGCATCCCAAACTCCTATACATTATTTTCCTACACCTCCGGAAAGAGTACAAACTAGGTCATATCCCACGAGTCACGCAGGACGATAGACGACACAGCTAGTGCGAACTAGTGATACTACCACTAACTCAGACCGATCCGTAGTAGTCCTCGTAGAAGTCACCTCCATAGCCTGGAAGTTCAACATGATCATCCGGAAACAGACGGTCTCGCGGAGCTTGTGGACCATAGGGGCTAGGATGAGGCCTTGGACCAACAAACGGTGGCCTGCGGGGACCGCGAGGTGGGGTGATGCCTCCTACATCACGCCAAACCATCACGTCTGGCAGAGCAGATCTCACAGGATAGAGATCGCGCATATCTGAATATCCAGCTTGCACCGCCGGTGCGAACCGAGTCAAAGTGGCCCAGTGGTCAGCACGGGTATTGAAGAGCTCTAACCTTAAGGCCCGATTTTCACGGTCCTTATCCTCGAGCATCTCAGCAGTGGTGCGAGTCCGTGAATCCTCCTGAGTGGAGTCAGCATAGATAGCCTGAAGATACCCTTGTGCTCCCGGAAGCGATCCTGGCATATACCGGAAATCAGAGTCCCAAAATAAACCAGATCTGACTCGCATAATGGTCATCATAGAGTAGGCGGCGTCCTGCACAGCCATCTCAATAGTAACCCCGACTCCATAGGAGCAGTGAAGAGGCTCGGTGGATCCAGGATAAGATGGAAATATCCTGACAGTGCAGAGATACTGGCTTTGATTAAAATCCCGGAATTGCTCTTCGACCGTGTACTCGGGATACCAGCGATATCCAGCCTCAGTCATTACCCTGACCAACTTAGCAGTATGGCCGGGTACATCTAGGCATCGAGTCAGGCGAACCACTTGATTGAGGTCGCGAGTGGCCATCTGAAAGCACAATCATAATGCAAGAGCATTAGAATTTCTAGCAAAATTTCGGCAGCATAACAGCTGTAAATGCTCAAAAAGGATTTTGAGACATTTGACAAAGGATTTCGTACACACTCAACATCATCATATCAAAGTTCTGAACCATTCTGGCTACATAATGTGGTAGTAGAACTGAACTAGGCTTGTAACCAACAAACTTATAAGGTACTACTGATTAGTAACACGTGATCCTGATAGAGAGAATAGATCCTAATTCCTTAACCCCCGGTGGAAGAATGGACTGACTCAGATCAGAATGTCATAAGATAAAGGAGTAAAAAGAGCC